>NW_018164444.1:149298-155729 GCF_001263595.1 Phalaenopsis equestris
CCGAGCCGAACACGAACAACAGTTTGTTCGCTCGTGTTCGGCTCGAAATGGCTCGAAAAAAAAATTACATAACATTTTATATAACAATATATTACATTTATTATTTATATAATAATATATTATATATATTTATGTCCAAGTTTAAATCATAACACCTCATGTGGCAATGTGGTTAATGTATTCTTTTGTATATATTTGATCCAGGTTCGAATCTCATACTTTACATCTATTTTTCTCAATTTTAGTTTAACAAGCCAATTTCGAGCCGAACACGAACACGAATATTTAAATCGAACCGAACACGAGCCAAGCCTGAGCTCCCTCAAGCTCGGCTCGTTTACAGCCCTAATTCCAAGTAGCTTGAACAACTTTCAAATTCCTCTAACGTACGACAATTCACTATAAAATAAAAATAAAGTTAAATCTTTTTATTATTTATCACTTTGAACTGGTCTATCTATAGATTTTTGAATTGTTTACCAAGTTATATTGAGCCGAGTCCAACCCTACTACATTGAAGCCTACTTTAATCTGGGCTTAAATTAATAAAAAATCTAATGAGCCGAGCCAAATCTTTGAGTTGAGAAGTAAGAAGTGCTAAGTTGGTTGTATTTACCCTTAAAAGGACAGCTGTTAGCTTAAAAGATATCGTAATTTATAATTAGACAAGAATTATCATTAATAAATATTAGTTAAACATCATAAAGTTCTATGAATATGCACGAATTTTTATGGTTATAAGTCTCATAAATCATAGTTTGCTAATTGTTATTATTATTTGAAGTAATTAAATGATTAAATCTCATGTTTAGGTATGATAAATATCATAAATAAAAATCATATGAATCGTAGCTTTTTTTTAAGTATGAGCAACTAAGTGATTAATTAAGTATCATATGCTTAAATAGCATAATTATCCTAATAAAAAAATTATTTGATACATCACTAACTATCCTTTTGACCAAACGCGAAGCTTGATGCATCTCTAGATTGAAAGCTTCCATAATCAAATTAAGGATCGTTGTAACTTTGATTTCATAAATAAAAACCTATAGTCGAACCGAGCATCTAAGTGAGGTGAATCAAGCGGCAGTAAAACTAATCTGATCCGAATCCAAATCAACCCATATCAACCACCTAAAGCATACTTAAAAGTTTTGGAATATTAATTGGAGAATCACATGATTACTAAATCTAACAAATTTATAGTCAAACCAAGCATTTTGAAAAGATGAATCCAATAAGCTCAATATAATTTCACGTAGACGTCTTTAAGTTACTCGAACATTCAAAAATATGATCGAAGTAATTTTTTTGGACCATCTCATTGAATATTCCTGATTATAATGATATCTACAAGAGATGTCACTCTAAAAAATTTTAGATAAACGTCTACTCTTCACATAAAAGAAAGAATGGGGCGAGGACCTGCATATAAAGGAAAGATTTAAGAAAGCTAAGTCCTGAAGAATTTCTCAACACCACCCATCCATCACTATCAGACTGCCACTACTAACATCATAGCACCACTGACATTGTTGCCTGGTTCCACCAACAAACCATTGCTATTGCTAACTTATTGTCATTAGACCTTCACCAAATGCATCAATGCTACCACCTAGTCGACCCCTTCAGCTTACAATCATCATTCGATTAACACCCCTAAAAAATGACTTTTAACATCACTTAACTACTGTCCACCACCACAAATAATTACAACCCATCCGCCTCTGTTGGGTGGTTTTCACCTATCCATCATACTCTGATCATCATCAATTATCTGCCACCATTAAACCATTCTTTTTGGATTGTTGCCACCCATTCACGACCATCAAATTGATGTTAGCCAGCAATCACAATTAGATCATCATTGCACATCTATAATTATCAAACTATTGATATTTTGAACATAATCATTCGCCACCCAACCACCATCATCAGACTACTTTAGTCTGACCATCACAATTAGATTGACATTAATTTGCTCACCATTATTTTTTTCACCTCCTTGTTGGAGCATCAGTATCTAATCACCATCTTTGAGCTACCATCCTTGAGCACCTTTGTTAGCCGCCATCATCCTACCACTATCATTCCACCATGGCTCTAATCCAAAATGTCACCATGACTCAAATGACGCAAGATGGTCGTTGGGATTTGATCGTCCTTTATACGTTTCTAAGGCCGACATCTTGAACTTCTTTGGGAGTTCAACTCCGGAGACCTGTAAGGAGAAGTGTTCTCTGGCTACCTCTATACCTGGGTATACATTGGTCGGTTCCTCTCATCCAAGGGGGCAGATCTGGCGGTTTCTCTCCTCCAAGGGGGCAGATCTGGCGCTGTCTTAGTATAGCCCATTTTCTGGCTCTCCTGCAGGTGGATCCCCCTCCTTCCATCATTGGCCAGTGGTTCCCCGAAGGGGGGGGGGGGGGGGGGGTGGTGCGGGCGGGGGGGGGGGGGGGGGGGGGGGGTTCCTTATTGCGCTAATTCTCCTTCTGGAACTGGGGCTACTGTTAGGGCAAAGACTGCCCTAATGACTTCTGCGAACTGCCTAGACGTCTGATTGGTGATCGGGTACTCAAGTCTTGCATGCCTTGCTAAAAAAAATCATCCATGCACTCCCGGATGCATGTTGCTTCTCCTTCGTTCCTCTGGCTGGACGCTCCCTGTTGTTGTTGTTGGGTTTCTCTTCTTATTAACGACATGTTTTCATGCTCACCACACCTTAAATAATTTATAATCCACAAATGTTCGGAAAACACACTCAATGAATGGAACATTCTATTAGAAAATGCTCGAGAGAGAAAGAGAGAGAGCAATAATAGACAGACAAAATGTGTCATTTATTCATATTATGGACCCCTATTTATACACCTATGTCCCAATATTATAAAAGTATATATTAGCCCACCATAACATTTTACGGAGGACTTTTGTTAATTACAAAGTTATTTGCATATAATAAATCCGATGACCTATTCGATTGATGAGGGTTGTCGATCATCTGATAAGACTTGGTTCGGTTGATTGCTACCCTTCGGGATTTTCTCTTGGTGTCTTCTCTCGATCGGGTAAACTGCTTCCTTCGCTACAACTCATCTGGAATCAATCGCCGAAAGCTATACTTGATCGTCCGCATTTTCTCTGTGAACCACCCATTTGCTTTAAGATTATATATATTATATATATATATATATATATATATATATATATGTTCAAAATTTTATTTCAAACAAAAAATACTAGCAATCCCCTTATATTTACTTTGAAAGAAAATTTTTATCATATTTTATAAAGAAAAATATTGACGCATGACCAAAAGCTTTTGGATTAGGTTCAAGATGTGAAGCTTAAAGCTTATCGAGCCTGTTAGGCAACTCAACTAGATTAGTTTGATCATGTAACTCGATAGCTCGCTAATTGTGATTAGCACAGAGATGCTCGATAGAAGCAGTTTGGCAACTACCTTAGAAGATCCACTCTCTCAGGGACCGATTCCTTAGGAGATTAACTCTCCTAGAGGATCAGCTCATCTCATGATTGAGTTGGTCGAAAGGAGAATTACTTGAAGTGAAGTATGAGGAAAAGTATTTATAAGAAATGGTCACCAATGCAATGTGTTATTAAAATAATATTAATTATAACATTCATTTTAGAAGAGGATAAAAAAGATAGAGCAAATGTCTATTGAGATTCATGTATATTTGTAATATATAAATGAAAACCTTTATAAATAAAAGAGATTGTTATAATACATGGGATAGATCTCTGAATATTGAAAGACTTATTCATCTTTCATTCTCCCCCTAATCTTGGGTTCAAATATTTCCTTATTTAGCTCTTTCCATAGTGGTGTGTATCCACATACAAACTATGATCCAACATCCTGAAAGATGTGGTGAATATAGAGCATGTTATAAATAGGAAGATGAGCTACACAACAACAAAGAAATCTTCAACAACATGGAATGTAGTAAGGAGTTCATGGTGCAACAAATTAATGAGCTAAAAGAACAAATGATGATAGTGATAAGGGAGAGAACTTGCCTCAAGCATAAAGCCAACAATATTGATATTATTTTCCTTGTAAGATCAACAATACAACATAGATGATCACTTATAATTAGAATAAGAAAAATCTTGCCTTTTAGTCCAACGTAGAAGGATGAACGTACTATTCCAATTATGTAAGCTCCTCCCTTTTAGATTATTTAAGGGAGAGAAGGTGAGCTAAGACCGCAAGGTGATATCAGATGAAAAATGCCTTTTCTAGACATATCACCAAACTTAAAGCCCTAGAGAAGTTCAAAATTTTAGAAACTTATAGGGGAAATATGTTTTATAAAATTAACCGATGTTACGCGAATCAAAATTTTCAATCTGAAAGCATAAATAATGAAATCAAAAGAGGCCTAATTATTAAAAAATTATGAATATCATATCTTCATTGTCGAAGTTAGCTAAAGATTGTTAAACAAATATTAATATACATTTTTTACTCGTATTATAATTCCCTGATTCGGTGATTTTATTCATACAAGACAAGCATGAACAAAATAATTATGATTCTATATTCCTCCGTCGCCTCCCTCGCCTCGAACGGATCGAAATAATTAAACAAATAAAATGTCCAACACCCGGCTTAAATTAAAAACCTTGCGCACCATCCCCATTTCAAACCAGAGCAACCTCCACCAATGCCGAACTCATCAGACCGCAGACCTCACATCGCCCTCATGCCCACTCCCGGCATGGGCCACTTGATCCCCTTCGTCGAGCTCGCCAAGCTCCTTGTCGACCGCCACCACCTCGCCGTCACCATCATCAACATGGCCGAATCCTCCAACCAAGCACAAGACTCCTTCCTCTCTTCGCTCCCCTCCTTCATCACCTCCCTCTCCCTCCCACCCTCCCCTCTCCACGATCTCCCCGCCGATTCACGCCTCGAAACCTACATCACCGTTGCCACCACTCGTTCCCTCCCCGCACTACGTTCCCTTCTCACCTCCCTCCTCTCCACCACCCCTCTCGTCGCCTTCGTAGCCGATCTCTTCGGCACCCCAGCCTTCGATGCCGCCATCGAACTCGCCATTCCTCACTACCTCTTCATCCCCACTAATTTCCTCTTCCTCACCATGTTATTAGAGCTTCCAGCCCTACCATTAACCGTCGACTACTTCTGGCAGCTGACCGACCCCATCCAGCTCCCAGGATTCGTACCTATTCCCGGCCCCGATGTCCTCGATCCTATTCAGGACAGGACCGACGAGTGCTACAAATTGATCCTGCTTCACGCAAAGCGTTACCGCGAGGCTAAAGGGATTCTGGTCAACACATTTGTCGAGATCGAGCCAGAAGCCGCCGATCTTCTCATGGCTGACAATCCCGGGAGGCCGCCGGTGTACCCAATAGGCCCGCTTATACAAATCGGCCGGCAGCCCCACGCGGAGCGTGCGGAATGCCTGAAATGGCTGGACGCTCAGCCGGACAAATCAGTTGTGTTCGTGTCATTCGGTAGCGGCGGTACGCTATCGACAGAGCAAACGCAAGAGGTAGCCCTAGGTCTCGAGGCGAGCGGACAACGATTCCTGTGGGTGGTGCGGAGCCCGAGCGACAAGGACTCATCTGCCACGTATTTTACGGCGAGGAGCGCTGAGGATCCGTTGGGGTATCTTCCGGATGGGTTTTTAACCCGCACAATGAATTTCGGCTTGATAGTCCCGTCATGGGCTCCGCAGATTGAGGTTCTAGGGCACAATGCGACGGGAGGATTTGTGTCGCACTGCGGGTGGAACTCAACACTGGAGAGCGTGGCGCACGGCGTGCCTTTGATAGCGTGGCCGTTGTTCGCGGAGCAAAAAATGAATGCGGTGGTGCTGACGGGGGGAGTGAAGGTGGCGATGAGGCCGAAGACGAGGGAGGATGGGGTGGTGGATAGGGAGGAGGTTGGGAGGGTGGTGAGGGAGTTGTTGGTTGGGGAGGAAGGGAAGGTTATCAGGAGGAGGGTGGAGGAATTGAAGGAGGCGGCGGCCATGGCTTTGAGTGAGGAAGGGTCTTCTTCAAAGGCGCTTGCCGAAGTGGCGAACAAGTGGAAGAGCTTTTCATCAATGGCTTAGGGTCTGTTTGGGGCAGCTGCAGCTTATCCAGCTTCTGCTGATAAGCAGCTTATCCTGATAATCTGCTGATGAGCAGCTGATCCGGATAAGCTGTCTGGCTGTTTGGTTGGCGCTTATGGAAAACAACTGATTGTGAAAAATTGACCATTTTGCCCCTGTTCTGAATAAGCAGTTTAACTGTTTGGTTAGTGCGTTTTGTAAACAGCTTATTTGGAAGTTTTTTTTCTTTAAATGTATAATCTGTGCAGCAGAATCTATTCTTCTCTAAACAAAATTAAAGATAAATATTCAGACAAGAAAATACCAAAAAGTTGA
>NW_018164444.1:156641-162293 GCF_001263595.1 Phalaenopsis equestris
ACTGCTGCACTGTAGCATCCTATGTTGGAAGAAAAATTAGGTTAGTCATAGGTTAGACAATATAAAGACACAATGCCGTTGCATTCCACTGAAGAAAGAGCTCAATTGGCATAGATTTGTGAAGAACCGGCTTTGACGGTAGCGAGACCAGAAGATCTTGCTTTGACGGTAGCGAGAGTAGAAGATTTCGCTCCCACGGCAGCTAGAGGAGAAGATCCGGCTTCGAGGAGAACGAGAGGGGGAAGATCCGGTTGCGACGGGAGCTAGGGTAGCAGATACGGCTTCGACGACAACAAAGGAGTCGATCCGGCTTCGAGGGAGCGAGACGACGAGATCCACCTTCGACGGGAGGGAGACGAGGAAGATACGGCTTGGAACAGGGCAAGAGCTCGCGGAGGAGGAAGGAAAAAGAAGAAATGCTAACGGGAGATGGTGGAGTTTCTGGCGTCGGGCTGTGGGATTAGGCGTCGGCCAAGGTCGCGGAAAAGAAGATCGCGGAAAGCCCTAGGCTTCGAACGAACAGGAGGAGGGGTTAATGAGGAAAAAGAAATCGCGAAACGCGGACCGCGGGGGTCAGCCCGCGGTCCGCGTGTTTAAGGAAATAAAAAACGCAGTTTTCAATAATCCATCAAAAAGTGCGAACCAAACGGTATGGCGGCGTTTTCAAAACGCCGCCCGCACTTATAAGCTGCCCCAAATGGGGCCTTAGAATGAGGAAAAAAAGCAGCTTTTTTAGCTGTTTTTGATATGGCGTTCAGTGGAGATATGAAATTAATAATTTGTTTTTTTTTCTCCTCATTGGTGTAACGAGATGGATCTGCTTTGTGCGAAAAACAGATTAAGCAGCGTGACAATGGATGTGATATGATTTCGGGTCTTTGTTGTATCACGTCCGTCGTCCAATCGTAAGTTATATTCAGATTTCGGACACAATATTGTGCGGCGAATAAGGATAGATGTGCACACGGTATATTTTTTGTGTTTTAAAAATGATAAGTGGTTGTGATATATGTTTAAAAACTTTAATAAATTTGTTTTAATATACGTGATTTTGATGTTTTGTAAGGTCAGGCTAATGCATAAAACAAGTGAGATAAATTTCTGTCGGTAGTGCGAGCCTTGCATACATTGGATAGATGTTATTGTAAAAAAAAAAGTAGGTTATATATATATATATTATAACCACCTTTAAAAATAAGTATAAAATGATCTAAACAATTTATTTGTTATAAAATATCAAAGTGGCATGTATTCGATTGTGACGGGGATGGGATTGTGGGGGCTTAAGGGTTGAGAAATGGTCCATGAGGCCTGATTTCATCATCTCCAACCAAGCTGAGTTATTGAATTATAGCCATTTAATATTGATGCAGGGACAAAAAAAAATTATACAGAACTGGCTAAAATGTTATGACATTCTAATTGATGTATCTTGTTAAATTAATTCTTATTAATGGAGAATTGAATTTATTTGAGTTTTACTAATTATAGATCTTGAAGTGAAACAGAGACATTTTCTTTTTAGGAAATTTTTAGAGATATACAATTTGGAATATATGAAATTTTTTTGCTTATGTTGAGCATCTCTTAGATGGCCAAGTGCATAAAAACAAATAAGTAACGATTTGCTCAACTATCCACGTTTTTCAAAATATATTACATGACTGAATGATGGGTCGTTTTTGGGATACAATAAACCTATATCCATTTAATATCAAAAATTTTTCTTCATTGCAATGGAATGAGATTCCTTGGTGTTTGATTGATATTTAGGCTATGGTTGGACTACAAACATAACACATGTCCTAATAAATGTCTAATACTATAAAACCCTATCGTTCTTACATAAAGCATAAAACCCATTGGTTTTCTACTACAAAAAATCAACTATAACTGAAGGCATGATCGATGGCTTTGGGTGTGTCGAAAAGGTTGTGTCATTTTCCGACGACTTAGCAACGAATAATCAAGAAGCTAATGTCCGACAGCATGACTTCCGCTTCAACTGTCGCTTCTTCTAAGAAATCATTTCTAACGAAATATTTAAACTTACTGACTATATAAACCGTCGGTTAAACTCTGAATAAAAACCAACGACCAAAAGTCACTGGTAATTAATGGAGTCGTTTTCTTATTTCATAAACTGATGAGCGTGCAATGATAAGCAATGACTTTAAATGTCGGTTATGATGTTGTTTAAATCCAAATGCTAAGAAAGCTGTAACTAAGCTATTGGAAAGAGTATTTATCTGTATAACCTTATTTCCTCTTTTATTCTCTATCACATGTGCTCGAAACCCTCTTCACCCCCCTCCTCGATTTTGCCTAAAACCCTTGCTTTTAGAGCTAGCTTCGAAAAGAATGACGGGATCGCGGCTTGCAATCGCTAGTTGAGCTAGTTTGGAAGACAACAAGGGGATCGTGGCTTACATAGACCACCAAAAACTCTCATCTTTCTCATCCTTCCACTCCGCTCCTACCAAAAACCATTAAGGAAGGTTATTTCCTGTACTCTAAATCTAACTGCATAATTGGGTTCTCTCTTGTTCTAAATATTGAAATGCACCTAACACTACATATCTAACATCTAAACTTTTAATTATTTTTTCTTTACTTATCTAATATTCGAAGTTTAGAAGATAGATAGGCATTGAGTGTTATGTCCTACAAGGATTTGAGCCTTGTAAGTTTATTACAAAATTAAAGTAGCTAAATTGCAGAAACCAATGTTTTGCCTCAATTGAAAATGAAATCAGCTTCCATAGTTTTGTTTTTCTGTATAACAATGTATAAGCTAGATTCATTACTGAATGTGCAATAGAAAAATCTTACCTCATATTTAGAACTCTGTCGTAAGATGGGGTGTAAGTTTTTTTTTTTTCTAATACTAATATGGCTTTTTCTGCATGTTTTTTCTGCATGTGAATATTTAAATGTTCATTTCTTATACCAACTGATTAGCTTTATAGAGATTTTTTATTCTATATTATGCTCCAATCATAAAGAGAATTTATTACATATTAGTATAAGAGGTTAACCATCAATGTACCAAGCTTCATAATCATTTGAGTATAAGAAATGTTCATTGCTTATACCAACTATTTGAGTATTGGAAATTTAGAGTTAACCATTCTCTACAAATCTTCATAAGAATTTGAGTATAAATTATAGTTCATTATCTTATAGAGAAAGATGTAGTATGAAAACAATAAAACAACATAACCCTAATATAATATTAAAATCAGTTGAAAATATAAAATTCAAGCTACAAAAAACATCTATAGAAAGGTCATAACTCATTTCAAGGAAGAAAGCAATAATTAAAATTGCAAAAGCATGATGACACCGCTTCGAGGTATTACTACACATTGGGGCCTAAAACAAATGCATTTGTTGTATCAGTAATATCAGATTTTAGAGTCAGAATTGTTGATCCCAAAGAGAACGAGGTAATTCCAAAATAGAAAAAGTTCTAGCTTAGTGATTTTGAGTCCTAGCCTGAAAAACTAAAACTGTTTAGAGTCCTACAAAGTAATCCTAAATTATCTAGAGCAACTGTAAAGTATAAATCCTTTAGAAATCCTACTTAACATGGTTTGAATTGATGAATATCAAGTTCTAGAAATACCCTCTCTTGTAATGATGTAAGTGAGTATAGGAATTGTAAAGTGCCAATTATAAATATGCTAGTGACAAATAGGAGCATCGTTCTTGTTTACCCTCTCCCGAGTGCTTAAAGAAGATTGGTTAAAATGACTTTAATTCCTTAAATCCCATAATTAACCCGTCAAATCATATTTACCTAACTTTGCATCTCCTTACAACGCATATCAACCTATATCCCATAGTTCAATGTGACTAAACTACTTGATTCTACCATAGCTCTCCCGAGTCATTATGGTTCACAACACATTTTAATATTTTACTCTGCCAGAATAAAAAGTACTTGATTATCTGAAAGTTAATCATCACATTCAATAATTAAAAATATTTTAAAAGCACTTTTTAGTCATATACATCCTACTTAATCATCATAAGGTATAAGAAAAGAAATCTACTCAAGAAGCATGAGAAAAACTCATTGAAACAAGAGAAATCCACTATCAAAATGTTTACAAATAAGACTTATCTTCCTCTCCTTTACAATGACCTGAAGATGCTTAACCAAGACTCCTCCTAAAACTAGGCTACTGCTCTTGAAGGCTCTCCCTCTCCTCTGCACTAGAAGAAGAAGAATGACTCTACAATAAGCTAACCCATACAATTCATCAATCTCTCCACATTCAGTAATCCTACAAACCCCCCTTCATCAATCCTCTTAATTCCTTGATACACGCCTATATATAGACTCCATTACTTAGCATAAAAATCACCCCACAGCCTTCTAAGCAAACTCCCCATGACTCCCCACGACAGGCTTCACGAACTGCAAAAACTGCTCCATGCAGTTTCTAACACCTAGGCTCTCAGGAGCTGGCGTCTAGGCACAAATCTCTTTGTTTTCTGAAGAAGACATGGTAGCCAAGGAGCCTATGGGTCTGGCGCCAGTATCGTGATTTCCAGTGTCTGGCTCCTAGGCATCAACCTCTCGGTTTGTCCAGGTGAGGGACTGGCGCCTAGGCGCCCAAAGGTCCGGTGCCTAGGCGTCAGTCCTCAATTAAACTCCTTTGCTCCAAGTCCCCTCTACATTTCCTCACTTCTATTACATGTTGTATCCACACAAAAAAAAAAAAAAAAAAAAAAAAAAAAAAAAAAAATCATAAAAATGTCTTTCTTTAAGTGTGCAATCTTATCCATAAAAATGTGTAAATCATAAGGAAATATTAGCATTTTTATCTACACATTACATGATTACAACAAAATTGAAGCTTAAAAATATGAATATAAAGTTATGGAATTGTAAAATTTATACCCAAAACTCTCTAAGCAAGTTCTCCAAGCTATTTCTTTGATCTTGTCATATGGGAGCCTAAAAGCCAAAGATTGTTCCTAGGCATTGGTGTGGTGCTTTGGCACCAAGGCTGCCCCTATGAGCTGGCCAGCTTATGTTATTCATGTTTCTATATTTAATGATATTTTCTTATAATCCTTTGTGTCACTTGGAATTTTTTTGCAAACAAAAAAAAAATCTCTTAATCATCATTGTGAATAGTTTAGAACATTCAGAAATATACACCATCATGTGTTCTTTCCACTACACCACAAATCATTATTTTGGGTTTTTTGGTTTAATCAACTTAACATTAGGTTCCTACTAGGGCTGTCAAAACGGCTCGTTGTTCGCGAACGGCTCATGTTCGGCTCGTTAATTTCGTTCGATAAGTTAACGAGCCGAACACGAACTAAGATGTGTTCGTTCGTGTTCGACTCGTTTTGGCTCGAAATACTACTCATCATGTTTATATATATATATAAAGTATTATTTTTAAAAAAATCTAATTGACTACAAGGCTACAAAGATTTATAATCAATTAAAATATTGATTAAGAAAATAGAATAAAAATTATTAAATTAAATTCAAATGATGTTTTAATATAAATAATAATTTTTAAATCTTGCTCGAACATTTATTGTCTTATGACAACATGATTAGGGTTGTTAAAAGGACTCTTTGTTCGTGAACAGCTCGTGTTCGACTCATTAAGCAAACGA
>NW_018164444.1:162355-164140 GCF_001263595.1 Phalaenopsis equestris
GTTGGCGGCTCGTTTACACCCCTAGTTCCTACCTTGATCCTTACCCATCTTTGCTTTTAACGTTTTATTACCTTTATTGAATTACATATCGCACAATTGTCCTTATGCTAGGCTAAGACATAACATATTCTTGTTAAAATTTTGGGAAAATTACATCTAAATCACACAATTCTTATGTATTTACATGTCTATAATATCCAAAGTTTGATATTTACACTTTATCACCTTGGTGTCATAAACTTATGTAAATACATTAGAATTATGTGGTATGTATGTATATTCCCCTTACATAAATAGCAAACAATTCTTATGTATTTGCATATCTCACACCCAAACATTTATATCTGCAAACATAGCACTTAAATCTTTGATCTCACATTAAAAATAACACTATTATCACTTTTTAAAAGTGAAATACATCTTTTCATACATAAGTTTAAGCACCAAAGTGTTATGTAAATATAGAAGTTTAAGTGTGAGATATGTAAATGCATAAGAATTGTGTGCTTTATATGTAAATTTTCCAAAATTTTGGTTCTGAGCTAAAAGAATTATTGGCAATACCTAGAAATTTGGTTGTACGTAGGATAGGGCTATGAATTTAGCTCGAACAACGACAATTGCTCAAATATTGATTTGAATTTTATCTTGTAAATCAAACTCGGGTAGATAACACGTAGAGATACAAATCAAAAATTTTGGATTGAATATTATTTGAGTCGACCTCCGCTCAGCCCGAAATCAAATCGTTTAATATCTTACTGATGTTAGGCCTATCGATGATCGTTAATTGATTGAAAATTGATTTGATAAATAATGAAACATAATTAAATATGAATTCATGGTTAAATTTAGTATTTAGCTTTTTTGGTATTTGACTGGATTTAAGTTAAATTCATCAAGATATTGTCCGCCACTGTAGCTACACTAATCCGTTCTCAGATATATTTATTTCGTATGTTGTCTCCAAGTGAAACCAATCATAAAGCATTCTCATCTCGGTAGTTTTTTTACTAGATTACTTTACCTACATCTAAACATATTCTGAGAAGGAAATATTTCATATGATGTAAGAGTGTTCACTTCAATCTGCAATGAGAAATCTAATTTTTATTACCAACATGAAAATTCAACAATCTGCAATTTAGACAATGAGGTAATTACTACAAGTCAAAATTTATTACATTGTAGAACAATTACTTATATCATTATCTTAAACATAATATTCGAAGTGAATCTTCATTTCGATAATGAAAATTAGATTTCTCACTGCAGGATGAAGTGAACACTCTTACATTATGTGAAATATTTCCTTCTCAAAATATGTTTAGAGGTGTGCAAGTAATATAGTAAAAGTTGTTGAGGCAAGAATACTTAGGAGGATTTGTGACTTTACACTTTCAGAGAAAATGTGAAAGAAATATACCCATGAAGGGGTTGGTGTAGCTATAGTAGCAGACAAAATTAGAGCCAAATTTTGAATAAATGTTTGACAGGTTATTGATATTTAATTGCCCTAACAACAGTACGTTGTTAACGTTCTGATTTTCGGCTGAATTGGGGTTGGCTAGAAAGAAACTCAATCCAAAATTTTGGCTCATAGCTCAGCTCGTTTATTTTGATCTAATCTCTATTCGAGCCAAAATTCAAATCAATCAATTTTTGAGTGGTTGTTATTGTTCATGCTATCCAAGGTGTTTGCTCCTTTTAATGATTTGATCACTCGTTGTTACAACTCCGCCACTAGGTCAACTACTAAAATTATATATATATAAGGCTGCCCCT
>NW_018164444.1:164164-179915 GCF_001263595.1 Phalaenopsis equestris
TGTACATTTTATATATATATATATATATGTGTGTGTGTATTCAATTAAATTTCTTTTATAATGTGTTGATTGTTGTCATTTTTGAAGAAGATATATGGATATTCGAATATCAAAATCATGGATGTATAATTGACTTTATCTAAATAGAGAAGGAATCCCTGCAGAGTTTTTAAGCGGAGTCGATGCCTTTCTGGTTGATGCATCTTAATGTCGATTTATCTATATGAGGGTAGGTTTTGTTGTCCTTGTTTGAAACACAAAAATTGAGCATACTTAACGTCTGACAAATTCAAATATGATTTATACTGTCGAGGAGTTCACTTGATTACTGAATATGGACTTCACATATGGAGGTTGACCCTACAAAATTCAACTCTGCTCCTTCGATGAGTTATGGTCCTCCACCTAGATTTAACTCAAGTAAATTTGAAGAAATAATTTTTGATGGGACAAGACACCATTATTCGAGTTAAGTGCAACAAGAAGAGTTACCAAACCTCAAGGCTCAAAGTTTTTATGATTTACTGAATGCTGCTCAAAGACCACTGTGGGAGGGTTGCATTTCTCATTCTAAGTTATTTGTAGCTCTCTAAATACTAAAAATTAAAACACAATTTTACACGCCTAATGAGTGCTTCAATCAATTTACAAGATTATTAAAAGAGACAAATCCACCTGAAAATTTAGCCCCCAAAGATTTATACATAATGAAAAGTTTGGTCTTCAAGTTAGGACTTAAAGCAGAGAATATTGATTGTAGCGTAAATGGATGTATACTATACTACATTACAAGACCAGCACAACGGAGACTCAATGCAAATTTTTGTAATTTTTCTAGATTCAAACCTCAAGGTAGAAAAAATAAGAGGCAGGAAAAAGTTTTGTTCAGGCGGTTTTTTATCTACTGCTTATTCCATGTATTTGAGGATGTATAGTTCTATGTGTACTGCTCCACATATGGTGTGACATCATTGTATTTCAGGAGAAATTAACTCAAAGAGTCACCCAGCATATGGGGAGGAATGAAAATATTTTAATTGGTCATATCCTGAGTTTTTTTGTGGAGGCATGTAACATGTGGCTTGGCTTATGCTCTAATGGCTTCACAACGTAAAGTCAAAATGCATCGCTCTACTCATGTTGGCCAGTGATTCTTGTACCATACAATCTGTCAATGAGATGTGTGACAACACGTTTCTTTTTTATGCACTGATTATACCAGGTCCCAGTAGCTCTAAAGTGAGGATAGATGTATATTTGCAGCTGACAATAGATGAGTTGCAAGAAATACGTGACTTGATGTATGGTGTTTCCATGAAACATAATGTTCAGATGAAAGCAACATTAATGCGAAAAATAAGTGATTTTTCTTTGTATGGAATGTTATGTTGTTGGAGAACCACGACAAAGTTAACATGTCCATATTACAATGATTCATCTAAGGCATTTACGCTTCGACATGGAACAATTAATGGTTTAAATATCACAAAATGTTTCTAATGTGAACATTCTTTTGGGAGAAACATGAATGCATTCAAAAGAATCAAAATTGAGAAATCAACACTACCTCCAAGGATATATGGGGAAGATTTACTCCAGATCATTACTGACATTCTAAATATTATTGTTTGTCCCTGAATTTTTTTTCCATCATCCACCAGGGTTTGATATTACTCATAATTGGATAAAAATGTTATTTTTTTAAGATTTGGTTTACTGGAAGGATAATCTGATCAGGCACAATATGGATGTCATGCGCAGAGAAAAAAATTTCTTTGATAATATCTTCAACGTTGTGGTGGATGTTAAAGGAAAAACTAAGGATAATGTGAGTCACTTGATTTGAAGAAGATATGCAAAAGGCAAGAGTTGGAATCCAACAAACAACTGTCGGCAAGCTCATGAAGCCCAAAGTAAAAAATATTATCTTACTTTATCCTAACCAAGAATATTTTGTGAGTGTCTCCAATTACTAAAATTGTCTAGCTTGTATGATTCAAATGTGAGTTGTTGTGTTGATGTGTGTGCAGAGAAAATAACTGGAATGAGTGTCATAGTTTTCTTCAAAATTTGATGCAAATCGTATTTAGCTATTTGTCGAGTGAAATCCTTAATCTATTTGTTGAAATCATTGTGTTCTTCATGGAATTATGTGCAACTCGTTTGAAAGTTGATGGTGTATGTCAGCTAGAAGAAAACAATCATATAATACTTTGCAAGCTTGAGAGAATATTTTAGCATAATTTTTTCAACTCGATAGAGCATCTACCTGTACATTTATCCCATGAGGCATTAATTGGAGGTCCAATACAATACCACTGGATGTATCTATTTGCGAGGTAATTGCTAAGGGACTAGGTAATTAATCACTCATTTATAAAGAATATTATCAAATTGTGCTAAATAACTTTTTTTTAGATTTTTGAATGAATTGAATATAACTATAAAGAATAAGGCGCGACCACTAGGGTTGATATGTGATTGATATTTACTGCATGAGACTATGCATATGTTTCAACTATGATATTATGTTCCAAATTAGGTACTCATCTCACACATGATTTCTTATATATTAATAGATTCATGATTGAAAAAATAGAGTAATTGATTAGGGACTGATAGATCTTCTTAGGGACTTATGCTCATTATGAAAATTTGGCTAATTTATGATGTGAATAGGTACAGATTTCAAACGAGATCCTAGTTTCAAGGAAAAAAGACTTGTAATTTTGGTGTTCGTGTTAAATCTAACAATAAATCGGACAACGAGATAGATTACTATGGGAATCTTGAAGATGTTACTGAACTATCTTAACCTAACTCCATTGAAGGAAGTGTATTCCTATTCAGCTGTGATTGGTTGATCATGTTCTTACTCTTGAAATAAGGGTAAACCAACAGTATAATATCGTAGAAGTGGAAGTGAATAGAATGTACACTAAAATTGATCCTTGCATTTTAGCAAGACAGGAGAGTCAGATTTACTATCATTGACATCACTATATAGCAAGAGATAAAGTTGACGGGGCGGTTGTCATATCAAGTAAATCTAGAGCCACCATTGATATTCAGAATAATATTGAACCCACTCATCAAGAAATTAAATGACATATTTATGTTTTCCACTTGGTCTTATGCATGAAGAGCTCAAACTAGAGGGTGCTAGTGGCAAACATGAAGAAATTACTCTCGATGATGAGTACAACTATGGAAATGAATTTTAATAAGGAATTTTGACTACAACCCCTAGTCACTCATTCGACGATGCTGGGTAAGATGGGTAGGTTACTTTAAATATTTTAAGCTTTAGTCCCCTTAGTCTGTAGATTGCACTTTATTGTTTTGCCTTCTTCTATTTAGTACGTATCATTTCATTTTTAGATAAACTAGCTTGCAATTTCCACTTCACAATTTTGTCTGGCAGTTTACTACGTACTTTTGTGTTTTTCAGTTTTACTAGTTTGTATCCTGCACTTTACATTTTTGTCAACCTATTTACTGTGTACTATTGTGTATATTGTTGTGTTTTTAGCTTACCACATAGTATTTTGTTATGTAACTAATTGATTGAATTTCATTTCTTTGTTGCAGATGACGACTGGAGGCAGGGACGGTCTCCCTCCTTGCTTGAGAGGTGAGGGGGAGGGGGGCATGCAACATGCCATTACCAGACAAAGAAGCCCATCAGGAGAGGTTGCTCGTTCCCATAGGAGGTAGAAGGACCAGTCGTGCATCAACGACAGATCACAGGCGACCCAATTAATTCGTGAGCTAAACTTGTTCGATGTTTTTTCAAGCTCTAACTATATGTAACTAATTTTTTGTTGGAAAAATACCATCAGAATAAGGAGAGCCAATCCCAGATGTTGAACAGTATTACGATCTGAGATCGTGATCTATTCGAATACGATATGTGGAGGGAGACTACAGGAGGAAAAATAAGGGTTGAGCCTATGGGCTCTGGCCTTAAGCGTTCATTTACGAAACTCACCACTCCACCAGTGCATTTATGGCTTCTACTTCTACCTCACAGGAGGAGAAGGTTTTGCCATGATGGAGGTTTCTTTGAGCATATGAGGTTGGAGCCAGAGGCAAATATGGAGGCCAAGTTGAAGCCCGAGCTAGATGTTTTTCAACAGCAGACCAAAAAGCGTATTAAGCAACCATTGGAGGATCAGGACGACGATGATAAGGAAATGGAGAAGTATTAGCTGAGTTTTTTTTTTAATTATTTGTATATATTGTTAAACATTTGAGCATATATTTTGTTATTGAGCAGCTATGTTTACATGTTAACTTAAATACATTTTGTTTATTTATTTTTTTTATTGGATAATTTACTATTCAACTGCAGATTTAGTCTGTCAAATTTTAAGTTGTGTTGCAGTTTTTTGTAATTTTTATGTGTATCGGTTGCAGGTGTGAAAACTGTAACTATCAAAGAGAAATTTATTTTTTATGCTATAGGTTTCCCATGTCTTACCATCGGACTTGCGATCGATGCACCCCTATGCATAACCGTGGATCATATGGTGTTATAAAATGATGGCTGCTACACTTTGTTGATGGTTTACCCATCGATAACTTTTTACTATTAACTCGTTGGTAATCAGAAACTGAGAACAATTGATGACAACTCTGTGTTATTGAGTTATTCAAAAGCAACGATCAAAGTGTGTTGTCAAACCATCAATAAATAAAAGCTATCAATTTATAAATTATCGACAAGGGTTTTTGCTATGACCTTAAACCTGTAGGTAAACTATCAAAAAAGTAATAAGTGACGGTTTATTCGTTATTAAACTACAGCTTATGGCCGTCAGAAATCAGCTAAATATTATAGTGTTCCTCCTAAAACTTTATTTAATTTTATTGATGGACTCATGGAGATACCAATAGACATGTACCATTTTTTTATCAAACCTCAAAATCAAATCAAATCATTGACATATTGTTTGAGATATAAAAAAAATTATCACTTCTTGACTTGTACATTTGGAAAATGTGTGGGTTCTCTCAATAAATTCATTTAAAAATCCCTAAACATAGTTTTTACAAATTTAATTAAGCAATCCATTGAAAAAAAAAGGAAAGAACATACCTATTGTCATATAATTAGATTATGCTTCAACCCATTAACAATTAGGAAAAAATCAATGGCATAAGAAGAATACTTGCTGGTGTCAACTCCAATTATATTTCCTTTGGTATTGTTTCCTAATGGCATATATTCATTGTTGTAATGAAGTGAGAAATAGATAATCTCCTATCATGCAGCTTGAGCATCCATTGTCTAACCATCATCTTCCTTCGCTCATCCTAGACTAAAGAAATACCTGCACAATAGTTCAATCTACCAATTAGAAACCCAACGCATTGGGCACTGCTGGAACAGAAGGGATTCTAGGCTTTAGTGCATATGTGCACATAAAAATCAAGACATAATAAAATGTTATAAGGTAATGTGTCACTAATTCCATCATGTCTATCATTGGTTTGAAATGTGATGTTATCTTGCTATCAGATATATAAATTTTCATGTGATTGACAGAATATTTAAGGTTATGTTAACTATTTAACTTTAAATTTTAATTTGTGATTCGCTATACATAATTTATCGCACAAAGAAATTTTATCAAACATGTATAAGATTTATTTTCTAACGTGTCATAAAAAGGGGTGTGCATTATTTGGTCAAAACTGAAAAACCGAACAAAATTGAACTGTGATTCGATTCAATTTCAAAAATACTTTTTAATTTTTGAATTTGAAAACCGCGATATTCATTTTTTTTATTATTTGTTTGATTTTAATTTTTATTTAACTAAGCAAACAAAAAAAAACAAAAAATTCAAAATTAAATGGAGGAATCATGAAATTAAATCAATATTATACATGTAAGATATCAATTTCTTTATGTTCATTCATAATAGAACTCTAACTAACAACTAAATCTTGGTTTGTTCGTAATCAAACTGTTTAAACCAAACTAAATTTAAGTTCAATCAATTTAGTTTTGGAAAATTTTGATTTGTTCTATTTTTTTGGTTTCAAACTTTGATTACAATCGGTATGACCAATTTGAAAACCAAATCATCCAAACCGACAAAATATTAACCGCTAGTCATAAATCACTTTAGTTTAATATAATGTAAAGTTGAATTTATATTTCCATTTTCTAAGGTGTTTTATTTCTTTTTTAAAATAATTAATACACTCTTCATTTTACATCAAATATCATTGAATTTATCATAGGTTAGTTTCTTATTTACATATTTAGGTGGACCATGAATTGCCATTAATCACAAGTTGAGTATCTCTTGATCAGATTTTTCATGGAGATGTTTTCTCATTATCTGAATCCACCCACCATTTTTTTAGTCTTGTTCATCTTGGGTGCAAGCTTTTCCTATTTATAAGACCTTATTTACCTATTCCTAGATGGTGTGCTCCGTAACAACAGTATGAAGTCTATTAATAATTTTGGTGAACCATCTAAATATCTTCATAATATTCTTCTCAACCTTCATCTTAAGCAGTCTATATTCTTGTATTGAATTCAAATGTAACTCTATACGAGTCTATTCCTCCATAGGCCTTAAGAGTATCTTTAGCTTTAATTGTGATAATATTGGGGCATTTATGGGATTCAAAATTCTCTTGTCACATTTGGAAAATACATTATTAATGTATTATGTAGAAGTTAAGGAAAATGCAATTGAAAAAGGTTGGTGTATTGTAATGTGTCCTTCGTTTAATTTATTAGTGTTATCATTGAATGACATACTTTAGAAATCAACCATGTAATCTTCAAAGATCAGCTTTGGATGCATGTTAGAAATTATAAAGTTAAATTGTTGATAACCAGTTACTGGTTTACACATGCTCAAGAGAAGGGCTAAATTCAATTTCTTTAGGACTCAATTTTACTTTTTTTTTTTTTTTTTTTTTGGACAATTTTTTTTTTTTTTTTTTTTTTTTTTGGAGAAATCAACTTAGGGTTCGTTTAGGGCAGCTTGTGCGTTTCAGGATAAGCTGTTTATCCTGAAACGCGGCCCGCAGGCCAACCGCAGGGGTCGACCCGCGACCTGCGTTTAGTGTAAAAACCCAAAAGCTGTTTCGGATAAATTGGTGAAACACGCAAACCAAACAGTATAAGCTGCCCCAAACGGACCTATAGTTTCTAGCATAGTGATAAGAGGACTATGACACGTACAGGCATGTGAGTATTCAAAAAATAAGCTAAAATCATAAGAGATTATTTGTATTAGGTATCTAGGATTTCAATCAGTTGATTAAAAATATTAAAATAGATTTTTCCATTCTTCTCTAAGAAACAAATACTTAATTCAATTTTTAGAGTTAATTTGGATTCAAACAATTAGAAATTTTCATTAAAATTTTTTCAGATTTTGACTTTTACGAAGCTCCTTGAGATTTTATCTGAAGTCTGAATTTTTATGGAGATTGAAACACTTGAGCTACGACCCACCATGATTTTGTGGTTCAGCAATCCTTTTTTAGAGGCATCTTCTGGTTATTTTATTTTCTTTTTTTTCTTGTATGAGAATTAAATTATAATTAATAAAGTTTTTAAATAGCCAATTATTTATAAGGTTCAAAATAACATTAGAAAATGTTTCATCTAGCTAAAATCATATTTTAGTGGATTCATTATGGTGATACTTTTTTTTTTTGGTAGAGATATATTAGTCCACAATTGCTTGCCTATATTACACGTGTGTCAGAAAATCCGCACGAGTAAGAGTAATAAATTAGCATCTCAGCCAGTACGAGATATAGTGCACACAGATAAAAAAAAATTGCAGGAAGATCATGTAAGGGCGAGACCGATCCAACAGACCACATAGCCTCGTTTGAGTCGAGTGCCAATTTGTTGAGGATCAAAGACACGCTGAAATGTCGGCTTTTCTTTACCACACTGAGGGAGTCACTCTTAGGTGGTTCAATGCATTACCATCGGAAGTGAGCGCGTCATTCATCGACTTCAAGCGAACGTTTGTGGTGTAATTTGCCAGCGCCCAAAAGCCTGAGAAGAATTTGAAGCCCCACTCCTGCAAATCTGACAGGGATAGAACAAGAGCGTTCACTCGTTCATCACCTGCTTCCAGAAGAAGATGTTGGAAGTGTGAGATGAAGCCTGCAATAGTCAAGCCGCCCTAGCTCAAGAGCTGAAAGAAGGGCCATTTTGATACGCTTTGGGTCTGCAACGACCGAAGACACTGGAAGAGCTGTTGGAGATAACCAACAACCACATATCGATGAAGGAGTATAACTTCACCATGTTTCCTCTAAAGTGGAATCCTCCATCTATTGCCCACAGAGAAGGGCTCCCCAAGGCGACGGGTGGAGACCAAGAGATGACTCAAGTCCTTTCGTCGTTCATATTATGAAGAAACTCAGCCACACTAGGACCATAGGATGACCGACAAAACATACAACTCAAGAAGTCAAGTTCAATATCATTACCAACGGTCGGCCGGTGCAATGAGTGTCAGCTGCCCAACCATGAATTACCCAAGATGACTCCATTGAGAGTTTCGATGGCTGAGAAAGTGAAGGTCATCCCAAAAAACAAAAGGCTTTAAGAGATTGCCCCCCGATGAAAATCGGAGCTTACCTTTGGACCCAAAAAAGTATTGCGCCTAATATCGCGACTATGGTCATGACACGGAGGAATGTCGACACTTCTGAAGCCTGGTTGAGGAGCTGATCAAAATCGGGTAGCTAAAAGATTTTGTATATCCAAGAGCAACAATCCAGGGGTAAAGGAAAGCTTCAATAAATAAAGTTTGAGCGAGCTAGTCCGAGCCCATGCCATCCACATTACTGACATAATTACTGTCTTCTTCGAAGGATGCAGCGACTCATCCCACCGAGCCAGCTTGAAGAGGCTTTGGTCAGGAGAACCATGTGCCACCACCATTGCTCCCGAGTGCAGCTCACTTCCCCCATCACATTCACCAATGAAGATCTACCCCCTAAGAGGAATCCCTATAACAATGTCACTATCATTATTGCATTAATCTGCAACTGTCAGATTGGTAGCATCCTTATTGACATCAGCAGCTCGGCGAACAACATATTCGAATCAGTGTTTAATAAGATGGATCTTGAAAACGACTGACTCATCACAACTACAACCTGCTTTATGGTGCCTCCAACGAGAGGAAATAAGTGTTGAGACCATCGCTCTACCATTTACCTAGAGGGAATGAAAAATAATTTACAAATATGGAGGATTTTCTATTGTTTTACTTGTCACCCACTTACAATTTATATTCGGTCAACCCCTGCTCAAATCTTTGAAGGTTGTTATCTCGACTTATAATGTGATAGTAAAGTTTCCAGGCGTTGGAGAAGTAATCATCGTCTGAAGCAATTTAGAGCAATCTCACACATGTTATCTCCGGGTAGTCGAAAGTATCGAGCAGGAGTCGCTCGAGCTCAAAAATCTAAGTGAAGAGGGTCTCGAGACCAGCCATCAAATTTTGATGACCGAAGACAAGCTTGATATATATATATATTTTTTTCTAATAAGTAAAGCTTTCGATGCAGGGTTGAAGGAAATGCTGGTCAAAACCCTTCGGGTCCACTGAGATCTCTTTGCCTAGTCTACCACCGAGATGTTGGGGATATTGATCGATGTCGCTTGCCACCGCTTGAACACCAAAGTAGAGGCTAGACCGATGTGGCAAAAGATGAGGTCCTCTGCCGTCACTCTAGCTGAGCCAATTTAAAAGGAAGTTCATAAGCTATTGGAGGCTAACTACATACGAGAGGTCTAATATCTGACCTGGCCATGGTCATGGTATAGAATGTGAATGACAAGTGGAGGATGTGCGTGAACTTACCAACCTGAACACCACCTGACCGAAGGAAAGGTGCCCCCTTCCTCGGATTGATGAGCTCGTGGATGCAATGCGCGACCACTCTATAAGGAGCTTTCTCGATGCGTTTTCTAGCTACCACCAGATAAAGATGTACCGACCGATGTAAAGAAATTTGCATTCATCAATAGTGAAGGTGTGTATTGTTACAATGTAATGCTCTTTGAAATGAAAATATCAGACATTAAATACCGACAAATGATGGATGTAATATTTTTTTAGCAAAAAGGAAAAACTATTAAGGTGTATGGATGATGTGCTAATAAAAAGAAAACCACCCAAGCAACGCATAAGAGATTTAAAAGAACCTTCAAAATGCTTAGAAAATTTAACATGAGGCTCAACCTACTCAAGTGCACATTCGGGGCATCCCCGAATAAATTTTTTGGCTACCTCCTAACCTTAGAGGAGATAAAAACCAATCCAGAAAAGGTGTAAATCACTGATCGACATGTCATCCCCTCAAACACCAAGTACAAAAAGTTGATCGGTTGGATAGCAGGCCTAAGCCGATTAATTTCAAAATTGGATGATAAGTGTGTTGCATTTTTCAAAAATTTGAGATGAACAAAGAACTTCATGTGATCAAATGAATGCGAACAAGCGTTCAAAAAGCTAAAATATTTCTTAGCGTCACCATCACTCCTCGAGAGCTCAAATCCGATCAAAGAACTATCTCTATGGTTGGGGGTTGAGCCTGAAGCCATCAACTCAATTTAAGTCCGAGAGGAAGTAGGAAAGTAGTTCTCGGTTTATTATTTCAGTCGGATCCTCCGAGGCACCGAGCTCAAGTACTCTACTATGAAAAAACTAACATTTTCTTTCGTTATTTTCACTCGCAGGCTACACCCATATTTTCAAATGCATCCGACCAGAATCATCACTGAACATCCACTCAAATCTATCCTCACTCAACCGGAGCACTTTGATTGGCTCCTCAAATGGGTGGTAGAATTCAGTGAGTTTGATCTCTTATGTGCCCTAGATCGTAATCAAACAACAAGCCATAACTGATTTCCTGACCGACTTTTCTGAACCAAGTTAGTCAGGCGAAGGAGTAGTGGCCAGCAAACAAACTCGGGTCCTACATATGAACAGAGCTGACTAGTCTGACCAAGGAACATCTGTACCATTCAATTTAAATTGAATTTGAAGCCACCAATTTCCAGGCTGAATACAAAGCTTTAATTGTCATATTGTGTTTTGCTTATGAGATAGGCGCTCAGTATCTCCAGGTCATTTCCGACATGTAGCTGGTGGTGAATCAAGTAAACATACAATTTGAGATCACGGACAATATGATGGCCAAGTACATGAGTAATGCCAAAACAAAGATTGGGAAATTTGAATGCTTCAAGATCAAGCGTATCGCCTGGGAGAAGAACCAAGTAGCATGGCTCCTGTCCAATTGCGTCAGCTTGAGGGAAGGGATGCCTCAAAAGCTTATCTGACCAACCATTGAAGAAGCTGCAGCAATGGAACTAGAGACAAAATGGCCAAATAGTTGGGTGGATCCCTACATCTTATAACTTGAGACCAGGAAGATTTTAAAAGACGTTACCGACACAAAATGATTAAGAAAAAATCAGCCCAGTATCTTTTGATCGAAGGAAAGCTTTTTCAGAAATCATTCATGTCGATGTATTTGTAGTCTATAAAGGAAAACGAGGCTGAATATGCCCTTTGAGAGGTGCATTCAAGGGATTGTGGGAGCCACTCTAGAAGAATGACATAACATATGGAGTGCACCAACAGAGTTACTTCGGATCAACACTTCCAAAGATGTCGAGGAATTCTCAAAAAAATACGAGCAATGTCAGAAGCATGCAACGCTACAATATCAACCGACACATAAACTACAGACCTTCAACTGGGAACTTGACATCCTTGTACTCTTTCACATTTCGAGGCCTGTACAAATTCCTTCTTGTTGATGTGAATTATTTTTTTACGTGAATCTAAACTAAGGCGCTTACTAGGATCACCACAGAGATCACTAGAAATTTCATCTGGATGGATCTGATATGTCAATATAGTTAATCACTAATAATCATCACAAACAACGAGACACAATTTGATGACCAGGGAGTGAAGCTTTTTTACCAAAGCCCACGGATCGGCTTGAAGTTTTGTGCATCACCCTCAGACAAATGGGCAAGTTGAAGAAGCCAAAAATATTATCTTAAACCTGTTGAGGAAGAAGGTTGAAGGAGCCAAAGGGAATTGGGCAAAGGTTCTGTTGTT
Organism: Phalaenopsis equestris; assembly: GCF_001263595.1. NCBI lineage: Eukaryota > Viridiplantae > Streptophyta > Magnoliopsida > Asparagales > Orchidaceae > Phalaenopsis > Phalaenopsis equestris. The sequence goes on from NW_018164444.1 coordinate 176,320, forward strand.
TGTTCTTTGGGAGGTTCGAATGATACTTACGATGATCGGATAAACTCGTGTATGTTGTCACACGGGATGGAGGTGATGTTATCGGTCCAAATATAAGTGGCATGAAGTAAATGATGAGGGAGTGATGCCCACACTCGAGCATGCTGAAGAGAAATGAGTCCATTCAGCCCTTAGGCAGAAGGAGGTGAAGAGGCAACCACTCATTATTACAACAAACAAGTCCGAGAAAAGGCTTTCGCCGTCAAAGACCTCAAACACTCAATATTACAACAAATAAGTTTGAGAAAAGGCTTTTACTGTTAGAATCCTCGAGTTGAAGAAAGCCAACCCAACCCCGCGAGATAAGCTGTGAGAAAGCTCGACCAAACATGGACCGAGCCCTTTATCATTGACAAATGGATTGCTCCCGGAGCATGCATGCTGAAGATCTACACAGGGAAAAGAGTCCCTCGGACGTAGAGCGGAGACGACCTAAAGAAATTTTATTCTTAGAAAACTTTTGTATCTCAATGAGAAAAAACAAAAGTGTTTTCGTTCCAAACCTTGTATCGTATTGTACATTAAAAATTTGTTAAATAAAATTTTGCTAATTATACACACAATCCCAGGTCCTCCCGACACTCGGTGAACTCTAGGAGTTCACACAAGGGATCGTCAAAGTTCGATTGACACTCATAGAATTAAAACTGGCTAGCCAACAGTGATTTCACACGAGCGACAAAATTGATAGTGTAGCATCGAGACGGTAAAAAGTTTTCAAAATCAACAGTGACAAATAAATGTTTAAGGGTAAAAACTACCCAAAATTGACCAACAATGATAACAAACGTATGATAGGCAAAATGCATATGAATCGACCCACAGTTCATACATCACCCATGTCTCCTAGCTCGAAGCGAGTCAATCTCTAGCAGTGATTCCCTACCCATTAGTAAAGATCCGCAGTAAGTAATGTACGAATCACCCCAACAGCAAGTCTCGACTGTTATTCTCGCAAAGACTACAAAGAGATCCGTTTAATACAATTGGCATAAGGTGCAGTCTATCCAAGGCGACAATCTAATCGAGTAGCCGAGACATGAAAAATCTAAAACCGTGTGGTAACTTAATAAAACCAACCAAAGACATTCTTAAAAAATGTCGATCCATCAATCATTGCAATGATTTATCAAAAGAAACATACAACATGTTGTAAAGGTAAACTGCAAAAACAAAGGTAAAAACAGACTTAAAGCTTTATTTTATTTCCTGATTGAAAAGTTACAAAGAATTTCTTGTATAATTTTTTACAATTGTTTAAAAAGAAAAATAAAAATTTTGATTAAGCTATAAGTGAAGACAAAGGTGAGTCAAATATTTGAAGACCCCCACGTCCTCTTCCTCGCCCTCCTCTGAGTCCAAACGTAAGGTAACAAATTTATCCAAATCGTTCCACTCGGAAAGACCAACTTTGCCTCTATCATCTGGTCGACGGCTAAGGACACTCATAACTTGAGTTGCGTAGCGAAGAGTTCCATATGCTGAGGTAGGAAGAATGCTCGGTGAAGAATTCATTAGGCATCTTCATCATCACCATCTTTTCTTTTAAGGATGGATTCTCTCCCTGAGCAGACGATAACAACTTTGATGATCTAAACAATTCAACTTTAGCCAGCTTCACCCGCTTTCTGTCCGCCTTCACCCTATCCTTGACCTTAGCCAATTTCTCCTCATCCTCTGGGAGAAACTTTGATTGTAAATGTAAATCCTCTCAGGCCATCAATTGATATCGTTCGATCATTTCTCTCGGATCTGAGAGAATTTGCTCGTGAAGGATCTTCTCAAATGCTCGAAATAAAATCATGTCAGCGATGTCTTAGGGTGTCGTGGGGTGGGTTGCTGCACCTTTACCCTTACGAAGGCATACCTCCTCTTCCTAAATGGTTGATTCAAGCTCAGACTCAAGTTCGCTTGGGATAACAGGATAAGGGCGACTGGCTTCATCCCTCACTGATAGCTCAAGGAATGTCAGAGCGTTCGACTAAGGGGTAGTTGATCCTTCTTCCAGTTTTTCTACTGAAGTTCCAGTTTTTCTATTGAAGCTTCTCCCTCGACAATGCTTGATTCCAACTGGCTTCACATCCTTTCAGCTTCTTGGTGTTGCGCACCCTAATGACCTGCAACTGATATGAAGCTTTTAGTAAGTATCTCATCAGCTTTTCTCTATATAACAATTATCTCGTTGGTGGTGATCCTTTGAAAAACGACAGAAGACTCAGATAGGAAATAATTCAGTCCTGCACCTTCAGGAAATTTGCTGGCAAAGGACTACCAGAGGTATATTCCAACCCGCTACTTTGGCTGCTTTGGGGCAGAGATTTCAGTGAAAAAGGTCGTGTGGGCCTTCTTCTTCGTGACTCGAGTAGCAGTCGTTGCCTCCCACTCGACCTCTCAACCGTCAAAAGCCGCCTAATAGGCCTTTGTCATTCGTCATAATGTTTCCGGACGCGACATCCGATTGATAATTACTGGATCATGATACCGATGGACTGAAATTTGTTGACCTTCGACCCCTGCCGGTTCCACCAGTACCCGATCCAGAACGTTCTTAGACTGGACGCGAAGACCTTTGGATGGAACGTTCTCAAAATTCCATCATGAAGGAGAATCTATGCAAAACTAAAGCTTCCACTTCTTCACCTTATTCTCTATCACTAGTAGTTGGAACCGACTAAGGGAGGCAAATTGTACATAACAATGTGGATCGACCCCGAACGAGAACAGGTATGTGAAGAGCTTCGTCAACCAGGGAATCCCCAACCGGAGGTATGTGAAGAGCTTCATCGACCAGGGAATCCCCAACCGGAGGCAGAATATGTTCATAACGAAGACGATGGAAGTAGGAAAAATCTGAGCAAGTATGACTCCATAATGGTTAAAGATAGACCGCAACTCATGACAGAGAGGCAACCTCAAGCCAAAGCTGAATTTATCCCTGTAGAAGATGAGGTCGGGGACATATAGAGTGATCGCTCGGCCGCACTCACTTGCAACACGAAGCCTGATGGAGGAATAGTTGACGCAAGTGTCCTGCAGCTGATCCACTTCCTTGGGTCATTGTTGATCGTTTGGTTGTGACGATCGACTTGAAAGCTATTGGAGAGTATTTTGGAGCCAACAAAATAGAGCGCAAATAGAAAGTTGAGGGATCTAGAAACGAAGATAAAAAAAACAATAAAAATGTAGCATCGCCCTTATAGATAAGGTAACAAAAAAGTGGAACTGTCGGACATGGTTAAAAATGGAATCATACAACAATTTTGAAAATACACAGACAGAAAAATCCCATCAACAAAAGATTCGAGAAGAAACAAAAAAATTATTTCAAAAATAAATATTATCAAATAACACTCGGAAACTAGTCTGAGAGGAAATATTTTTCAAGGGGTTCATCTGTCGCGTTGACCAAGAAGTAGCCCCACCGATGCAGCCTTTAATACAAAACTTCTCTGCTAAATTTGAATTGGTTCACTCGATCTGCCTCAACTTGAGCTCAGAGTACAAGGCATATGTCCCAGACGTCCCACAATTCATTTCAAAGAGCGACCATCCCCCCC
>NW_018164444.1:179925-215422 GCF_001263595.1 Phalaenopsis equestris
CCCCCAATCTCTTCAGACAAGTTAGCAGCTCGCGTATCTTGTTCTCTTATTAAATCCCAAACAACCAAGCGAATGAGTTCTCGATTTCATCCGAGCAGCAAGTCAACTACCCAGGGAATGTCTAGTGTCCATTAGTTGTTTCCCCGCAAGCCACATAAGGACTTCCCAGGAGGTCAATCCCACCATCTTTGCTTGAAAGTCACCTGCTTATGGCCGGCTCTTGACAGCCACCGATGGGAATGCAATTGGATTCCCACCAATGTTTGTTGAAGGTGAGTCAACATCTAAGTCCAATGAACTAGTTGCATAAAAAAAAATGAAGAAAATGAGATCAAGAATAAAATCCAAACCTAATAAGTAAGACCGAGAGTCTGCATACCAAAGAGTCGATCCCACTCAGACGATGTAACTGATATAGTGCCCTCACCAAGAGGCGACAGAACAGCAGAAACAACTCAAGTCCTAGACAACCGCAGAACACCAGTAGCTTCTTCCATCCTGAGTGGCGGCAGAACACCAGCAACTTCACGTGCACTCTGTTAAATCGGTAGGTCTTATGACACAATAGAAGGTTGAGTTGATGGATCTATGATCAGGTTAGTCGCCCGAATGTTCATCCGCAGAGGACCGAGAAACATATCAACTAACCCAACCTAATCCACCAATATGATGCTTCCCTTCTTAGTAGTGCTTGTCTTCTTCTTTTCACCTTTCAAGCGATACAACTCTCTCAATCTCCCTACAGTGACAAGAAGCATTTCCTTGCTGGGGAGATCAATCAAAATATTCGACGCGTTCTTCATAATAACACTTGAAAGTCAACTGATTCATACGAGAATATATGCAAAGAAAATATAATATGTCAAAGAGTCTAGCCACACCCTATTTATAAGAATCAAAGACTAAAAAATCAAGAGAGTTCAATAATTCAAAACCCCTATTAAGAATAAAAGTTATCTATATTTTACATTAAGTTCTCTTACTTTTATCACAACGTCATTTTCAAGAAGATAATAAAAAAACTAAAATATGTGCATAAAAAATGTGTCTGCTTTTATCCGAAAGAGATCTAACGGTCCAGTGAAAGAATGTAACAAATGAGGGCCACCGATAGACGACCAGGTGACCAACTTATCTGATCAGATGCAAACGTTTGAGCCAAAGCAAACAATGTCAAAGCCAAATGAGTCATGAAGACGGTCGAATGACCTAAATCTATTTTTTTTTGTCAGAAACGAGACAAAGAGACATCTAAGCCAACCAGCTGATATTAGAACTAGTAGAGACAGTGGAAACTCAAAAAGTAATTTTTCATTAATTTTAAAATAAGATTACAACATGACTCAAACAGAAATAACAACACGACATAAGACGACAAAAACAACACCCCTAAATGTTACCCAATGGGTGATGGAGGTTGGCTAGAGGAATAGGAATGATTAGGAGGGATGTCGGGAGTCACAGAGAGTGGTTGGTAGCTAAGCGAATGTGCAAAACTATAGGAACAACAAGTGAAAAGGTTGTAGGTGGTCGGTGGCGGTAGTGTGGTAGTTGGGAAGGGCTTGAAAAAAATTAGGTTGGAGGGGTGACGGTGATGATTTGCAGGAAGAGGAAACAATTGGATGTCGGGAGATGGTGGGTGAGTTCATCGGTAGAGGAGTGAAAAGGAAAAGGTCTGGAAAGGGTAGAAAGAGGGGATACAACCACCACCTCGGAGAGGATACAACCGGAGCACCACCACCTCCTCGGATACAGCCCCACAAAGGTAAAAACTCACTCCACATAGGAGATATGAAGCTAAACTCAAACACTACTCAAATTTAACTTCCACATACATAAAAACGACTATTTATAGGCTTAGGAGAAACTAATACACAAAAGTGATAGGTGGAAAGCCAAGAAGAATCCAGAAATTACTTCCCAAAAAAGATCTGGTATGAATAGTCTAGTTGGATCGCGAGAATTTGTGATTTCTCCCTGTTGTGGGTTCTCTCGTCTTCCCGGGATCGCGAGACCTCATACGGCTTCGTGAGGTTTCACAAAGCTTCGACCCGCAGTTTTGAACACCCCCCTACAGGGTGCCTTTCAGACGCTCTACGTCAATCTCCCAAGGTTGAGGGAGTTTCGAATTTATTGGTCGAAGCTTCCGTTTTGTTGTCAGCCACCCTAGATCCCACTAATGATATCTAAGAGTCTTCCCTATCTAGAGAGTAAATGTTCATATTGATTTGTTCTTCTGAGGTCCTGCACAACGCTTATACTGGTGAATCTTCCCAAAGTATTCTATGATCGGTACAATTGTGTGTAAAGTGAGAGTAGTCAGACCCTTCTCGCACAACAATGGTGTTGTCGGTATAGTGTCATCCAGACGTAACATTGATCGTATCTTTCCTATATAGAGGGCAAGTGGCTTGTCCTTCCGTCTGGTGTTCTCACTAAAACTAGTTCCACTGACCTCAGACTCCATCGTAGGAAGGAGGGTGATGTGTTTTCCACCCATGGAGAACAAATACGTGTTTTTATATCTATCATGTTGAGTCCTTCGGTCATACTGCCAAGGTCAACCCAACAAAAGGTGACAGGTATCCATAGGAACCACGTCACACCACACCAGGTCTTGCATCTGGCTTCTGATCGAAAATTCTACCAAGCATCTTCGGTCGATGCCGACCTGATTCTCCTTCTTTAGTCATGTTAGTGAATACGACTGGAAATGCCTCTGAGTTGCCTATCCTAATTTCTCAACCGCCTGCGTCGATGTCACATTCCTATTGCTTCTGTCGTAGATGATCAGATTGCATACATTTTTGTTCATTGTACAGCAGGTGTAGAATATGTTGTGGCACAGACACTACGAATCCCTTGTGTCCTCGGTTTGTAGGATTCATCGAATCAAGAGCGCCTCTCCTTCATCCAGGGGAAAACAGATACTCCTCGTCCAATTCCTCGGCTCTCTTCATGGCTAATTTCTTCTACGACGCCTTGATTTGTGTGTCTACCCTACTCGTGGGGTAGCTGGAGACAATGTGGCTGTGGTCGTGACATCGATAGCACTTCCTGGTCGGCACCATGCTGGAGTTGCCCTTCCCTCGTTTCTTCCTGCTTTGTTCCATAGTGTCATTCCCTTGTACGGGCTTGCCTGTGTCTCTAAAGATATCCTTGTCGGTCGTCATAATTGTTTGTGACAGCCTACCTGAAGGTTGCTAATTGAAAGATGATTGTTGTTGACTCTGCTTTTATTGCATTTCCACCTTCAAAACTAATATATGGACATCTCTTAGCGTCCAGTATGGCTGCAACTGTACCACATTGTTGAACATCCTGAGATATCTGGCTATTGTATGTTCCTCTAGCTCTATCGATTCATATTTCATCTACAAGTGGTCGAATTGGGTAGGGGAATCTTCAACTGAAATATCCCTCCTATAAACATTTTTTCAGTGTGTCTCTCCTTGGCGGCATGGCTGGGTTAGGAATTTGAAGAAAAATTTGATGAAGGTGAGTTAGGTAGGGGTTGATGTTGTGAAGCCCTAGGATAGGACAAGGGGATAAACTAGCTCTAATACCAGAAGTAATAGGAAAAATAATGAAAACACAAAAGCAAACTTTCATTAATATTAAAATAAGATAGATTACAACATACAAAAAATAACAACACAAACACAAAATGACACAAGCAAACACTCCTACATGTATTACAATGGGTGGTGGAGTTCGGCAAGGTAGGTCGGATGGCTAGCGAGGATGGTGATAGTGACAAAATGCTAGTGGCAACGAGGGAAAAGGTGTGGAATCGTAGAGACAACAAGTGGAACGGATTTTAGGTGATCGGTAGCAGTAGCAGGGTGGATAGAAGGAGCTTAAACGGGGTTAGGAGTAAGAGGGGAATGATTGTGTGTCGAGGTGATAGAGGAAGAGTTCGACGGCTGGGAAAGGGAAGGAGAAGGTTTGCGAAAGGTCAAAAAGGAAAGATACAATAACCACCTCCGAGAGGATACCGCCAGAGCACCACCACCTCCTAGGATACAACCAGACAAAGGAAAAAAGAGACTCCAAACTGGAGATCTGAAGCTAAACTCAAACACAACTCAAGTTTGACTCCCACATGCACAGAGACAGCTATTTATAGGCTTAGGAGAAACTTCTACACAAAAGGGATAGGTGAAAAGCGAAGAGGAGTCCATAAATTACTTCCCATAAAAGATCTAGTGTGAATAGCCTGATTGGATCGTGAGAGTTCGTGATTTCTCCCCGCCGCGGGTTTTCCTTTCTTCGCGGGATCGCGAGACCCCGCGCGGCTTTGCTAGACTCACGGGGCTTCGGCCCCGCGATTACGAGTGCCCCCTTTCGGGGTGCTATTCTGCACCCATGTTTAGGCGTTGTTCAGATGCCATGCATCACCCGCATGAAGTAGCAGACTTGAGGGAAAATTTAGCCCCTCGGCATTTCCAATCATATTAGGGGTATCTGGAAACTCTCTCATCTATTATCAGTGGTCAATAGCAAAACTAAATTAATGAACTGAGCAAGCTCTGCTGCCCCAAACAAACCTTTAGCCAATTGGCAACGCTAACTAAGCCCAACTGATGAATTGCTCTTCAAGATCTTGATCAGCGCTCGTCTTGATAAAAAGGAAATAAAATAAAATACCCATAAATAAATATCATACGACATGGAACAAGAAAGAAAGAGAGAAAAATGATACAAAGTTGGAGAATAATTAGAAGTTACCCCGTCATATTTCTCTTTACTTGCCTGCTAGGTGAAATTTGTAAAGATTATTAAATATCAACTCAATCAAAATTTAAATGTACTAAGGCACAAGCTTATTATAACATGGAGGTGAACAATTTGGTTTACAAGCAAGCACTGGGCTCCTGTCGCAAAGCAATCAGCAACTCAAATAGTGTTAGTTCATCAAATTAAGAATATGCAGCAGCATTCGGCATATCCCTGGTTGCGGACATGCATTAAATCAATAAATATTACAATTAATAAAAAATGATAAAAATAATAACAAACAACGATTATGAATGTGCGATAAATATATTTTGGAAAATAGAATGCTTGTTTTGCACAATAAAATGTTTGGCAATAAATGAAAATATAAATTGCTTACCCATGATAGAATTACATGACCATTCAAAAATTTCTCTTAATTCACCTCTCAATTAGCAGATCTGGAATTGTACAACAACAAAAAACCCAAACCTGGAATCTGTTGAACTCCTAAAGCTGCATTGGAATTTCACAATACCTTGAAGATCGAGTGGCCTTTAATGCTGAATAAGAATCTGGTTTTCCATGATATCAAGAAGAAATTTGTGCTTGGGCTAATGAACTTAAGCTAGTTTTGTAAGGCAATCAAGTATTTCAATAAAATCTACTTAGCACGTAACCCTGGAACATTGTTGAGTCCCATCTTCCTCAGAACAATTATGGGGATTGCCGGAGGATTGTCAAGCCCCATGCTACTGCTAAACTCATTAGCAAGAAGTACAAGCTTGGATTTCTCTCGGGCGACATTTTTGATGGAGTTGTAATAGCCAAGCCATGCTTGGTATGCTGATTCCTTGCTCTTCAATTCGACATGAGCAAGGGCCCTCTCCACCTTTTCACAACAAAAGAGATGGGTATGCTCCATTATCATAATATTCAAAATGAGATGAGCAATTCAGAACATATTAAGAAAAATTAGGGATGAATAAGCACAAGTGGTGATATGTCATAACAGCAAAGTTAGGAAATATAAGAAAATAACCCTTTGAGTAGCTGCTTTTCCTTTTTGGAGATAAATTCCGTTGATTGACTACTCACATGCATCTAGGGCTTGTTTAACATGTATTTGAAAATTTAAATAATAAGTTTTGTATATGTTTGCTTCTGTTCTCATTCTAATAAATATAAGTAGGTAACATTACCATGATTTTAGACATAATTTTCTCCACAATCAAACAACAATTTTTTGGAACTGTCATTTCATCTCACTTATTACCAAGTAGCATGGTGGGATCCTTTTTCTTTATTCTTTTATTTCCCCCAAGATATGACTTCCTTTCATATCCTATGAAACTCATGGAAAGCAATTATTTACTAGAATCCAGTATACTAAGTGGCATTTTCACCTTCACCACCAAATCATAAGCAATTATACAAATTTAATTGTTTTTTCATAAGTATATTTAAAAACATAAAAAATCATTACATATCACAGGAACCATGGAATAGGTTGGAATACTCACTTTCTTTCTGGTGTTTGGGTCAACAAGCGGAACTGGAGCCTTTGCAATTGGTAAGTCTCGTATGTTATCTAAGAAGAAATCTTCCCATGGTGCCAAAATAAGTACGCCTTTTCCTTCTTTACCTTTCCTGCCAGTTCTACCTAGTCGATGTATATATTGATCCCTATCAGCAGGCACTCCAAGCTGCAGTACATGAAATAGTCCTATTATAGGATGTACGCCATATTCAGCTTGTCAAAAAAGAGAAATGAAGCCGTATCTGAACTACGAGTGTGTATCAAAATAAATTGTGAAAACAAAGACAAAAGAAAGCGTAAAACCAACAAAATTCCTAAATTTATAGGTAATCCTTTAGAATGTTTGAAAACAGAGTTTTTCCATAAATATGAAGACTTTACGATAGCAAACTAACTGAAAAGCATGAAGAGAAAAATGTAATGCATGAAGAAAAATGATTCATAACGAAAAATAGAAAACTTGCAATGAAGCTAAAGCCTAATGATGTCAATAATGATGATGGGATGATGGACAAGTTTGACATGAAAATATTCAAAAATCGAAAAGAAAAAATGACAGTTAAAAAGCAGAAAAACTGAAAATATCATGCACAAGTGAGCGGAATATAAATACCTGTACGACAAGGGTGACATCAGGGTAGTCAACTCCTCTTGCAGAGACATCAGAACTGACAAGAATAAGGCCTTTTGACTCTCTGAACTCCTTGGAGACCCTGGTCCTATAGTTTTGTGCTTTTCTAGAATGCATTTCTCGAACATTCAAATTCAACTCTGCCAAAAGATCAGCCACAAGTTTTGTAACCATTGCAGTGGTACAGAACACTATAACCTGCATGCATCACAGAAATAAGATGTAGAATGTAGACCAACAACTCTAAAATTAATATGAAAATGTATTGAATGCTATTATATACCTTATAGTCAACATCTTCAGCAATATGATCAGTCAGAATACCATAGAGTATTGAAAACTGCTTGTCTAATGGTGCTATTAAATGCATCTGCATAACCTGAAACAAGAAGCCAATCTGAGCCATTAGTTCATCAATCGAACACCTTTGAGTCATACCAACGGCATGTCTGAAATATGTACGATTACCTGGGAGTGTGTTTCCTCACTGCCCTCTTCAACTGTATTTATAAATTCATTGTCTCTTTTCATAGCAATGTAGCATATTTGACGGACCTAGGTACATCGCACATAGATTCAATAATAAATAAGATATATGAATTTGAGCCTTAGAAAAAAAATACTTCATACCAAACTGTGGCGTATAAAAAAATACCTCATCCGAAACTGTGGCAGAAAAAAGAAGTGTTTGTCGCTGTTTTGGCAGTTCAGCAACAATCTTTTCAATATCTTTCCGAAATCCCATATCTAGCAATCTGTCCGCCTCATCAAGAACAAGAACTTTCACACCAGTTAGTCGGGAAGTAAATCCAGGTGTATTCTCCATATGATCTCTGAACCGTCCAGGTGTGGCTACAAGTACCTGAAAATTTGTGAATTAATTACAATCAAAAGTAAATTTGTAAATCGCGCCTGTGTGTATAAATATCTTGCAGAAAAATTTGCATTAACCTGGCATGGATTAGCTTGCATTCGTTTTTGTTCTAATGCCAATCTTGTACCACCCATAACAACCTGAACACCAATAGAAGCATGATACCTCAACAGCTTTGAAGCTTCAGCAGCCGCTTGATCTGCAAGCTCCCTGGTTGGGCAAATTACAAGAACATTGATAGGGGGTCTTCTATTATCACGATCAGGTGGAGGTTGCTTTGTAACTAGCTCAATTGCGGGAAGCTTAAACCAAAACAATCCTTAATTAATCATGGAAATACTAAATGGATCAAAAGAAGAAAAAAAAAGCAAATAGACAATCTTCAGTCAAGGCAAAAGAATATAGAAATTACCAAAAATGCTACAGTTTTGCCAGTTCCCGTCTTAGCTTTGGCAAGGACATCTTTGCCTGAAATACGAACAAATAGCAATTAAAATAAAATAACCAAATAAAAAGAGTACTCCTGAATCCAAAATGCTTTAATCAGTTGTCTCTAAAATCAGTAATAAACAGATAAAAGAATAAAACCATGCAGGTATTTCACAATCATCTTCACTCACCATTTTCCTTAAAATTCACCTAAGAACATGAGAGGATACATACTGCAGTGATAATGGGCTAAATATGGTTTAGATATTTAGGTCGATACACTTTTTTAAAATACACTTGTTGCAAGTTTATAAAACTTGCAAGGACAAGTTAAAGCTGGGTAAAAGGCTAGCAAAAGAAATGAAATGAAACTTGGATAATTATCACAATATTTGTCTTGTTCTTAAGAGATTGGCAACATGTATAACAGGAGAATGAGCACAATATTCTAGAATACACCCAAAACATAAGCTACTCTTCAAATATAGATAGCTTTCTTATTTTAAGCTTATTTTATATCAACACTCGCCCACAAGTTAAAGCACATATCAATTAGTTCCAATGAAAAGAATCGGCTGAAGAGCGCAAAACTGGTTCAGCCAAGCTACTGCAAGTACTAGAATAGGACTAGTTTAAGCCAACTTTGATACCAATCGATAGAGAAGTTAACCCAAACAATAATAAGAAAAAAATAAATTATTTTTCAAGAAAAAAAATAAATTATTTTTGGAAAAAATAATAGGCGGTACAAGTTACACTGAAAAGAAAAATAACAACAACGGACGGAGATAAACACAACTAAATTTGTATCACAAAGGGGGTGGATGGTAGGAGGCCGGTTGGGAAGATGGGAATAGGAAGCAGGTGGGAGTGGGGGTGGGAAAACTAGTCAAAATGGGCGTAGGTGAGGAAGGCTATTATAGAGCGGGAGGCGTGGTTGGAAGGTGGCAGCAATCTGGAAATGTAGGACGGCAGCGGTAGAAGTGCAAGAGTAAGCAGGGCCAAGGGAGAGTCTAACCAGCAAGAAAGCGCAGCCTCCTAGCTATCTACTAGTATTAATATGTTTTTTTTTTCTTGATCAGGGTTAGTTTTGTTGTGTTGTCAGAACAGTTGTCAGTGTCCCCAATTTTCTCTTTTAGGATTATATCTGAGGACGAGTGGTGCTCCGGTTGTATCTCGCTCCGATATGGCGATTATCCTCGACCTTTCATCATTAACAAGCTTCTCTCTGTTTTCGTTGTCTTCATAACCGTTGCAATTGCCCCCGAAAACAACACTTGTATTGTTCCTGCAGCCCCACACCATCCTGCCACCCTTCCCCGCCATATAGCAGCCCCGTCATCTAGTTTATGCCTACATGCCTTCCTCCCTCCCCATTGTAGCTGTCGGACAGCACTTCCAGTGTTTTCCGCAGTTTCTCCTATATATCCTCATCTTCCAGCCCCCAAAAACACACACACCCCCCTTCCTCCAATAGCCTTACTAACCAACCGTCCACCCCCTTTTGTAATACAACTTTACTTGTGTTTGTCTGCGTCCGTTGTTATTTCCTTCTCAGTGTGTCATCTGTGTTGCTTATTGATTTTCCCAAGAAAAATATTTTTGCTTATTGTTGTTTGGGTTAACTCCGGTATCAATTGATATTAAAGCTAGCCAAACTCTGGTTCTATCCTACAGTTTTCACTAACCATAATTCCCCCTTACTGATTTTGAAAATCAGCAACTCTAAATTAGTTTTCTACACCCTAAATTAACCCTATACAGCCTCCTTCACCTTCTAAATCTAAACATACCAAATCATATCCATATCTTGACCCAACCCTGACTTCCCCTTGCTGCTTTTCAAAACAAGCAACCCTAAATAGCTTTTCCATACTCACAATCAATCCCATACACCCAATTTTGCCGCCCAAACCCAAAACCTAGCCCTGTCACTGAAGAATCAAAAGTCGGAAGTCTGGTCGAGGTGAAAGTATACGATGTCGTTTATGAGAAATTCACAAAAAGAGGTCCGAGAGATTTTTAGGGAAGATATGCAGTGGGAAACCTGCCAACTATAATTGAGGCTTATTACCACTTTCGAGATGAGTCAATCAAGATGAGTCACCCGTAACTAGAATGGTGACTTGTTAGATCAAAGGAATGAAGTGAATCTCTTCCACTATGTTGATTCTAATGATGAAGAACCTCTACCTCAACGATTTGACCTGAAATATTTGAGGAACTAAAATTTTGAAGTAAAGGTCGATTTGTCGTTTTTCGACAGACACATGGATCCAGATGAGTTCATCGAGTGGCTCTGGATTTTGGAATGTGCCTTTGAGTGTCAGGACATCCCATAAAACATAATGGTGAAGCTAGCCGCCAGCAAGCTAAAAAAGAGTGCACTATTTTAGTGTTAAAATCTAAATGCCAACGCCAACGTGATGAAAAAGGCAAGATCACTACCCGATCCAAAATTAAACAGAAGATGCAGCACAAGTTCCTACTAGCACACCACAGACCGGATGTTTAGACCCTAGCTCAGACGTGAAGAGACACACCGGGCAACTACCGCATCTCACAGACAAGGTTCAACCCCAAGATCTTACAGTCATAATACATCCAGGGGAACATCTGAGCTTACCAAGCTCGAGGAGACACAACTTCATAGTGGAGAACAAAAGGCACCAATCCACATTCCCAAATTCATCCCAGCCAGAAAGTGTTTCAAGTGCCATGAATTTGGGCATATTAAAGCAGATTACACAACTAGGGAATGATATATTTCACTAAGCAAGGAGCATTTGAAGAAAGAGGCAATGACACAAAGGAGAAGGATCGGATTTCAACGAATGAGGAAGAAAATCATGTAGCTCCAGCTTAGGACATAAGAGAGACTCCAACAGAATTCACATTGGTGGTCCAAGATGGTCCTAAATCCGAGGAAGCGACACCAGACACCCGACAACCACAAATAAGAGAAACTTAGACCTTTCAAATAGATAAGCTCCTTCATGAGTTGCCCCTACAGAGGGAGATCCAGCATGTCAGAAATGGGGCCTTTTTGTGCCATGTATGGAAGATTATATAAAGTTATTCAAATGTTAGATTTAGTTCAGCATGGTACCCATCATCAGATTTCCAAGCACAAGCGTTTCGTCGAGCAGTCAATGCATCATGCTATTGTGTACGCAAACACAAATGCCTAGGTCAAATAAGAAATCAACATTCCCGCACAAAAGTAGCTGACTACAGGCTTACAGTTGGGTCAGCGTGGGAAGGAGAAATATGACAGACAATTCCTGGAGTTTGGAATCAAATGAAGTTGAAGACAAAGGCCGACAATGCTTCAATTTCAAAAAGAAGTTTTTTTGTGAACATCAAAAAAAAGTTTTCGAGTAGAGAGAGCACACGAGCATTGATTGAGTGAGAGAACCTAGGGTGTTGTGCTTACGCGACCAAACAAATGAGGAAGAAAAAGCTACAGGATGCAAGATCATGCCTTAAATATCTCTTCGATTGTGTGTCGAGCATCTTTCGATCTTAAGCTGAGGAGTGCGAAGAAGAAGACCATCTGACAATCTCGCAAGGGCATGAGATTGACTTTTGAGCTCGACAAGAGTTCAGATTGTGGAAAAGCAAATCGTGGTGCTCCCTATACAGGTTTTCCTGTAGGGATTCAGGTGTTTGGTAGCAAGTAGGCTTCAACTGTAAGGTTTGGACAATTTTTTTATTATGTTGATATATTATAATAATGAAATTCATTAAAGCTAAATTCAAAAAGAAAATTAAAATGTTAATGACTTAATAATTAAAATTAAATAAGGTTAATTATCATATTATTTAAAAAATTATTAAAAAATTTTAAAATGATAGAATTATAAATATTAATAAGAATTATAGAATAAAATTAATAGTAACTAATAATAAGATGATTTGAAGAAATATATTATATGATTTAAAAAAAATAATGATTTAAATAACACATCAATGATAAAATAAAGGCAACTTGTTTTCTAATAGTATGATTATAAAATAACAATAATCTCTTATACGTTTGATTAGACATTTTCATTGAAGATGGGTTGGGAGAACAAATGGTATGAGAGTCATCAATATTGAAGTGAGGACTTGTGCTCTTATGTTATAGTAATATTTTACTTCTTGACTAAATGTATTTACTCTTGCAGTTACTAGTAATATTTATATCACTGCTTGTCCGAGATTTATGGTTCTATTGAACTTTTATTTATATTATAGAAACATGTGTACTCAATATTGTTTAAATTATCATAGGTATTAAATATTATATAAATATATAGTTGGTATACAAATTAGAATGAAATGATCATTATATTATAGTGATTGTTATGGTATGTTTGCATGTGCATGATTAAATATGATGGAGCGCACTCTTTTATGATAATGGCAAGGTAACGCTAATATACTCATGCATGTAAATGAAAAATAATATTGACATTGAAGTACCTTCATTGATATAATGTTAGATAGAGTTGTTGTGACGGTTGTAAAAAATATTGATATATAAATGATAAAGTAAAACATAGTGAATATTCAGAATTATCTTGAATTAACATATTAGACAGTGCAAATATTTAAATACTCCTATATTAATTTATATAAATTTTAACTGTCATGCACATTATTTTTTTTTTCATTGTGTTGCTATAATTTAGAAGTATGAGTATTCACTATTATGATTAACTCAATATTATTTAAATTAATATTTCAATTTTAATTAATCAATTAAAAGATAAGCAATAGAAGAGTAAATGTATATGGAAGCGGATAATCACAAATGTGGTAAATTTAATTGTTATTTTAATTTATTTTATATGGTGACTTTTTCATTATTAAAATGTTAGTTATAGAGAATGAATATAAAAAAATTTAATTTCCGCTATCTGATCATTTGTACTCACGTTGGTTAATTTCAAACCCTAGGTTGGATCATGACATGGAGTGGTCGTTAATTTTAAGACTATGAAAGAATTATTTTTTAGTGATATCAGGTATTGCATAATATCATTATTTCATGAATGCCCAACATTTAAGTGCATAAAAAATTGATGATGATGGTGTCATGCTTACATGGTTCTCTCTGCATTAACAACATAAAATTTGAAAGCGCGCCTCCAAATAAGACTTGTGTAGATTTATAGAAGCAAAGGCAAAAGTAAAACAAAAACAAACCTTTCTTCAATTAAATGGGGTCGGCTACATGAATCTTTTTTCTCCATTGTGTCTGTTATTGAGTGTCAAATTTTCATTTAATTCTAATAATTAAGATCATTTTTTATACAATATGTCCCAAGATTTTTTAGGTCTACCACTGCCTCTTTCAACATAAGTCAAATCTAAAACATTTAATCTCCTAACGGGTCATCAAAGGTCATCAGATGGTCGACGTTCAATGTGACCAAACCATTTAAGACGGCTCTCTCTAACCTTGTTTGCCACAAGAGCTACACCAACCCTTTCGCAGATACATTCATTTCGCATTTTGTCTCTAAGTGTCAAGCCACTCATCCACCTAAGCTTTCTTATCTCTGCAATACTTAACTTAGTTTTATGCTTCTTTTTTAAAGACCAACATTTTGTACCATAAAGCATTGCAAGTCTCACCACCATCTCATAAAATTTTCCTTTAAGTCTAAGCGGTACTTTTCTATCAAACAATAAATAAGTCTGATGCATTCCTCCATTTCAACCATCCAACTTGAGTTCTACTAATAGCATCCCCATCAATATCACCACCACTTTGAACAATAAACCCGAGATATCTAAGACGTTCACACCTTTAAAGATTTGATCACCCATAGTTACAACTCTGAAACTAGAGCTACTGATTTACTACTACTAAATTAACATTCCATATATTCAATTTTATATCTACTCATATGAAGGTCTTTAGACTCTAATAAAGACCTCCATAATTCAAGTGGTTCCTGAAATTTCCCTCTAGCCACATCTACAAGAAGGATATCACTAGCGAAAAGCCATAAAGTAAGATACATCCTCCTGTAAATGTCCAGCAAGAGCATCCATAACTAAAGCAAAAAATATCGGCTTAAAGCTAATCCATGATGTAATCCAACTGAAATAGAACAATACTTGGTCAATCCTCCTGTTCGAACACAAGTAAGCGCTCTAGTATACATATCTTTAATGACTTGAATATAAGTCATATCAGCACCTTTCTTTTCTAGAACTCTCCAAAGAACTTCTCTTGGAACTTTAGTATAAGTTTTTTTCTAAATCAATATAATGGATTTTGGGAATTATAAAGTGATGGAAAGATAGCACAATAGCATAAATATATTTATAGTGACACATTCTATCAAATGTAGCAAGGTTAATAGAGCTAGCTGAGATGAACAAAGGAATGTGAAACTTATAAAAAAAAGCAATGGAACATAAATGCGACGGTAGACAGAGGTTAGGAGATCTAAAGGAGAGAAAAAAAATTATGTGAAAAAAGTGGTGCAACAAGCTAACGAGACATTTCAATAGAAATAAAATTGACCAATATCACATGAAAGGGATAGATTTCACACCTAATATGAATAGGCATGGATTTAATTCCAGCTATTAACAAAGCAAGGAGTTTAATATTGAAGGTGTTAAAGAGATTTAAGTTTCATATAAGTAAATAGGAAATTTAGATATTAGATGTGTTAATATAAATGAATTAAGTGGTATGTACGTAAATCCTCCTAATATATATATATATATATATTTATTTAAAAATTTAAAAGAATCATATAACTTTATTTTTTTTTCTGCCTTAACTAAAATTCATGACCAATATCATTCCTACAGCCTTCACCACCTGACTCCATCCACTCCCAACTACAAAACACCAAGAAAGAAAGTATCATCATAACTAAACCCACCTGTTATCCACTCTGCCTTGAACACTACAAAAAACTAGCACTAACTCCACAGTCACCACTTCTCAATGCCAACAAGTGTCCCTCATCCAGCCATTCCATAGTTAATGACTATAAGCCCAGCACCCATGTCAGCAATCCCCATCCCAAGCTGTCTAAACACCCAAAATGACAAAGCCACCCGACTTGATGTCGGAAGTTGATGCAACTCCTAACTATAGTGACACTGCTCGTAATGGCTGCCTAAGCACCCAACATGAAAAAAACCACCCGACTTGATGTCGGAAGTTGATGCAACTCCTAACTATAGTGCACTGCTCGTAATGTGCTTAGCTTCCTATAGACCACAGATAGTGAATCCAAACTGCAAAAAAACCCGATGAGTGGCTTTAAAAAGCCCCCCCCCCAATTCCCAATTGCATGACCTTGCACACATTCCCATGCTCTCCCTAAGCCCAATATCAAACCTTTATGCACCCGCCTCACCATGCAAGGCATCTCGATGGATGTCACCATTGCCAACCTCAGGGTAGCAAGCCTCTAACTTAAGGCTCGCTACAACCATAATTTGTGTGCATCCATGCAGTGCTCGGCCATTATACTCCTCAATGGCCAACAATCAAAACTTAGGAACATCAAGCTTGATGCATGCAGGTTTCCCACACATGCTTAGTTCTGCCCACTCACAGCCCCCGTTGAGCCCCATACAACCTCCTTCAGGTCATCGACGAACACTCCCACATGTGATCCATACCCACACTTCTATGTCTAATTACATGCATGCATGCAACATCCATTTTGATTGTCGGATCATTTTGTGTACGTACTCACCATATTATGTGCATCTATGCTCACTTCAACGATGCCATGTTCTGCAATTCATACACTTTGACAATGCTATGTTTTGGGTGTCATGCATGCCCACTTTCAAAATCAACATCATTGCACATGCATACACGCTTTACTAACATTCCATTGCATGCACCTAAGTGCACTTTACTGGCACTTTATTTCGTGTGTCTGTGCATCCTCACCTTTATCATCACTAACATCATACACATATAACTGACAGTCCATTTCATGGGGCCATTCACCTATGCCATCAAAATCACTAATATCATCTCATTTTGCATGCATATATAAGCACACGCCCTGCTTGAACCAGCCAATCATAGCCTCGAGTGAGGTAAGCCCTTTAATACTCCATTTATTATTTGTGTTTGACAATTAACCCCACACATTACACAACCATGTATTCATTTTTATACCCATATATAAGTTTAACAATGATAGATCGCCTGACGCTCAAGATTGCTTCGTTTGGTGAGAGGCGTCCTTCCATTTGCATAGGATCAGTTAATCTTAAGCTTGAAAAACTTCGTTATGTGTTATGTGTCGTCCAACCTTTTGCTTATGCAATCTGTATTTTTTTTTTTTTAATTTATAACCCCAATGAATCCCTCCACTCATTATCAAGCTGCGACATGTGTCATTAGATATTGACTTGCTTGCTCACCCAAGAATCTACCATTAGAATAGAATCATGGATCCACTCAACAACTGACCCAACTTGAACCAATCTTACACAATCACATTTATTTCATTTTGTGTAACATGACATCTAGCATTACATGTCATCATGCTATCAAGCACAATCTAGGTTATACAACATTTAAAATATCACTTAGGTTAACCTCCCAAAATCTAGATGAAACTTTTACTAACCCACATAAGCAACCACTCTCAGGAATAGATCTTCTTTGTAAAAAGTGACTCTGATAACTTCCTTCAAGTAACATGCATCATCTAATTAAGTTGAAGCCAATTGGGCCGTATAAATTTCTGGATCAAATAAAACTTTAATCAAAGACTCTCTTATCACCTTCAATGAAAAGAGATTATTATAACCAAATGCAGTAGGGTTAGGTTAGTCCAATATATCCAAAGTCTTACATGAGTTTATCTAGGTCATCAAATCAATACAAACGGTTTTTTTTTTAACCATACCTATATATCAATCCTTGGCTGGGAAATCCTATCACAAGTGCATGCATGCATGCATCCTCACTACCAAAGCACTTTACATATATATTTGGATAGGCCATATCTAATCAAATATCCTTTATGTATAGATGATATATTTGTCTAAGCATCACTTATGTTCTAGCTAAGTAAGCCACATCTCAAAAAAGCACTCTTTAATGTCTTAAAAAAGCCAAATGTATTTGGGCGCTCCTAGCATAAGTAGGCCACATTAATCTAAGCATTCATATTCCCATCATCCAAAAAAGCAAACATACTTGGATCTTAAGCTTTAGTTAAAAAAACTATATCTAATACACTTGATTTGTTGAGTATATAAATAAACCAAATTTGCTCAGATGCTCGAGCAATTTGCATCCTAGGGGTCTAGGCAATATCAGAGAATCGAAAAGGTTAAATATATAGGCAAGCCAAATTTGTTTGGATGCTCATATTATCACATCATCATGCCTCTATGTTAAGATCTACAGAACAAAGTCGATAAGTGTTTGCAATTGTATTTACTCAATGTTCAAACTCCAAATCATCTTTCTACTAAGTATTTAAACAAATCCAAATTCCCAATCTTAATGTCAAAATAAACCAAATTCACTTGGGTGCTAAAATCTCAGTATTATTTCTTCTTAAGATGAGCAAACCACATCCAGTCACTTAAGTTTTTTTGCATCTTGAAGATAACATATTTGCCTACTTTTTGTTTCTAAATATTTGGACCACATCGAGACATTTAGATCGTTGAAAACTGAGTGGATCACATAAAATGAGACAGCTTTCTAATTTCTAAGTTAGTCAACATTTTAATCTGACAAAAGAACTAGTACAAAAAACTATGATGACATAATATAGTATAATGATTAGCCATCATCAATTGCATGTCACTATACAATGATAATGAATTTCATGCCTAGTAATATATAATTATTATATGAAATAAAATTATTTAAGACCAACATCTCAATATACTTTTAAAAATTAGATATAGTTAGATCTTACATGAACTCAGGTATTTTTAGTCACTCTCTTACAAATAAAAAACTATATTAAAATTATTTATAAAATGGAATTTTCAAAGGTTTTTTCTAAATATAAAATATAATTTCAAAATTATATAAGATATTTTCAGAATCATATTTTTAAAAGCAATAGGTTGAGGTGACAAAAATTCTAACTTATTTGATATCATATGACAAAACAATCATGGTGGTCTTCCTGAATCATATGAGAGTGACCACACTAACTAATACAAACACTAACTATTATGGTAGAGGGATTTAGATCTTATTCTTGGATATAGCAAGTTTTTTTGTGCTATTATGCAATGAATTGTGTTTTCGGTTAGCTACTTGCTATTTACTAGTTGTGTTTATGTGAGATGGAAAACTAATATATATGACTTCCAACATGTCCCATCATAGTGCCTTAGAAGCCATCATATGTTGGTTAGCATAACGTAAAGCTAAGACAAAATTCAAAAGAAATCAATTTAGTATGTAATGCCCCTTAGTACGCTTGATTATTCCATTTCTTTTCAAGTCCAAAAACCCAAAAAAAAAAAATTTACATGGTGCTAGGGGTGTAGATGGGCCGAGCTTGAGCAAGTTGAACATGTGTTATTGTTTGGCTCGTTTATTTTTTTTTTTTTTTATGTGAAATTGGCTCATGAACTATCTGTTCGTGATCGGCTTGAAAAAAATATTCTTGTTCATTTTCAACTTGTATTCGACTCGAATTAGCTCATTTAAATTACTCAGAAAAATAGATGAAGTGTGTTGGATTCAAATCTGCACTATTTCTATGCAATAAAAGGCACATATCACATGGCCGCACAAGCTATAGCGATTTAAATTATATATAAATATATATAATATATTATTATATAAATAGTATAAACAATTTTCTTATTTTGAGTTAAAATCAGCCGAACACAGTCGAACAAATGGTTGTTCTTCTTAGGCTTGTTTATAGTTTGAGCTTAACAAATTTATTTGTCTGGCTTGCTTACTCAACGAACGATTCGAACACAAGCCACTTAAAGAGCCAATCAAGTGTTGTTTGCGAACGAGCTTTTTTGACATCCCAACATGGTGCACACATAAAATTTTACTCAAAAAACACAAGAACCAAGAAATCAAGGATCAGGAGATGTTCAACCATCAAGATCTTGAAACTTTCCATATTTCTATTCTTGAAATACTTGCATAAAGACCTGGGACAAGGATTGTATTATGAAAAGCCTAGCTACATTATATTTTCCTTTTACTTGGGTTTAATGCTGAATCAAACTCCATCTAGCCATTACAAACTCTTTTGTAATAAGATACTCATCTAAATTAATATTTATAATGATTGATTTCCCCTTCATTAATGACATGATATTTGCCCAATATCATCACATCTCGATATGCTCCTTGGAAAACTAACTTTTCAATCACTTATAAAATCAGAATAATTAAAATGAATCACATGACAATAATGCTATAAGAAAACAAATGCATGATATTTTTTAAGACTACTAATTAAAATAAACGAATAATACTCCCTTTGAGTTTATATAAAAATATAATCAGTAGTTTAAGTATCCATGCCTTTCTTATAAGGTGGGTCTTTAAATCAACAAAAGCCTAGTTGATCATAATCATTCTATGGCTTGATCAAGCATGCATCATCAAATGAGAAATAATATGAATTACATAAATATCCCATGAGATATCCTACTTTATTTGATACTTGACCTGACGTAATGATTCTAAAGAGGTGAAAATCTAGTTTAATTATTTGAGTTTAATGGTATTCCTAACCCATAAAATATTGAAAAATCAATCAAATATTTTGATTCATGACAGTCAAAATTAACCTTACCTTCTAGAAAGATTTATACACATACCACTCAGATCTTATGTATTCACATATCTAACACCTAAAGTTAATTTTTTACATACATGTCACATGCACCATGCATGAAAAATGTGTATTTCACTTTTTAAAAGTTACAATGGTAATCTTTTTAATGCGAAATAAAAGAATTGAGCAGTATAAATATGAAAATTTAAGTTTATGTGTCATGTATGTAAATACGTAAGAATTGAGTGGTTTGCATGTCAATGTCCCTATCTTCCATGTTAAAAGAATAAGTCTTATAATCCTTTTCTCTTATCACATAAGAGTATGGAAATTATTTTTTTTTTAGCTCGTGATCTATGAAATATCTTTAGATGACATAATTCATGCTTATGGGCAAAAAAACTTCATGTTAGGCTAGGTTGACTATCTCCTTAACTAAATAGGCTACAATTCTAATAACCCAAGCCAACAAATCCATGAAAACTTTATTGAGTTTTCTTCCTTCACTTAATTCCTCACCTACGACAAAAAGCCACTATCCCACTAAGTGGGGTTGGCTAAATGAATCATTTGTCTCCATTGTCTCCTCTTGAGTGACATACTTTCATTATTCTACTAAATTAATACCACTTTTATACAACATGCCCAAGTCTTTTTAAGATTACCTCTACCTTTCATAACATAAGTCGAATTTGAAACATCTCTCCTAATTGGGTCATCAGATAGTCAACATTTAATGTGAGCAAACCATCTAAGGCGTCACTATCTAATCTTGCATGCCATTAGAGCTACTCCAACCCTTTCATGGATATATTTGTTTCAAATTTTCTCTCTAATTGTAAAGCCAACATCCACCTAAGCACTCATCCCAACAAAACTTACTTTTATGCTTCTTTTACAGGCCAACATTCTGCACTATAACGCATTGCAGACCTCACTGTCGTCTTATAAAATTTTCCTTTAATTCTAAGTGGTACTTTTCTATCACACAATAGGTCGGATGCATTGCTTCACTTCAACTATCCAATTTGAATTTTACTAATAACATCCCTATTTATATCACCATCACTTTGAACAATAGACCCAACATATCTAAGATGTTCATTCTCTTTAATGGCTTGATCATTCATTGTTATAACCCCACCACTACTAAAATTGCATATGTTGTTTTTAGTTTTAGATCTCCTCAGACGAAAGCCCTTAAACTCTATAGTTGACCTTCATAATTCAAGTTTTTTTTTCTAAACTCTCTCTAGTGTTATCCACAAGAATGACATCATCAGCAAAAAAACATACACCAAAGTAGATCCTCTTGTAAAAGTCCAATAAGAACATTCATAACTAAAGTAACCAACCCCCCCCCCCCCCCCCCCCCCCCCCCCAAAAAACCTTACATAACCATATCATTTTTTGAATCTATTCAACCTTGATATTATTTTAAATTTGCTCTTTTTAATAAAATTAAATCAAATTAAAAGACAAGTGTAATTCCTTAATCAAAAGTTTTTCTTGACTTTGTGAAATATAACAAACCATAAGAGCTTGCTTCTCCGGGAATATTTTTCCCCAAAAATAAAATAACAATCCTTGAATTATAAATTTTATTCAAAAGGAAATCTCGAGTAAATAAGAATTTTAAAATTTTGATTCAAAAATTAATCATGGGTTTATGTCATCTAGGTTGTTCTTTGATTTGTATTAATTTTCTTTCCTAATTTTTCTTACAAGGCTTTGTTGACCTCATCTTTGAGGTCATTTCTTTTTTCTTAGGGTAGGATCTAGCTCTAGGAGTTCCTATTGATCGTCTTAGAAAACTAAAATTATGACCCTGAGACCCACCCTTTTAGAAATTCTAACCACTTCCTATTTTTCTTTGACGTCTAATATTACCGTCGTTTTATGAACGAAAGGTTATGGGTTATTTTGTGAAGACTCAAGGGAAAAGTTCCTAATAGGACTCCAAGCCTTAGGAAAACATCGTCACGACTTTTTCGTCACATACACACACCAAATGCACAAAATTCACAAAATTGCACGAAATCGGACTTTAATTAAGCCCAGAGGACGGATGAAAATGCGAACTTCTCCGGATGTCTGGATGACCTCCGACAACAAAATGGACTGCGTCAACGCGTCCGGGATACCAATTTTGGTAGGAAAGGATACCTATATTGTCATATTTTTTACACGAGAAAATTGACACGCAAATCGATGAATTCGTCAAAACGACCTCTGACGGCAAAACAGACCGCGTCGATGCGTCCGGAATGTCGAAATTACCTACAGGAGACACCAATTTTTCTAGGGCGCCGCACATGAATAAATTGCACAAAAATTTATATATATATATATATATACATTTTAAATAAAAAAAATCCTTATTTTCTTTTTTAAAATACCCTAAATCCCTAAATCCCTGAACTCACGCACGCCTCCCTCGCTCGTTCGTGAGTCCCGCACCGTCCTTCGTTCGCGAGACCGATCGAGCACCCTTCCTTCGTACGCGAGACCGACTGAGTAGCCCTCTTCCTCGCGAAGCTTCGGCCAAGGTCCCCTCCTCGTACGCCTGCCGCCCTGCAAAAAGTTTCCACGCTGTGCCACGCTCCTCTGCGACAAAGCTCCGCCTCTGTCGTCCTCTCCTCACGCGAGGTTTGTCGCTTCTCTTGGCTCGGTTCACCGCCCAGGTGAGCGATGGTATTTTTCCTCCTCCCTCTTTTGCTATAAAAACCCCATTTGGGGAGTTCTTTAGGGTTAGCCGAATTTTATTTTGAGTGGGGGAGCTGCTGCCATTTTTGTGTCTCATTTATTCAATCTGTGTGTGTGTATTTGAGGCATTGTGAGGGTTTTGCCTTCTCTTTGGTAAAGTCTGAAAGGAGAGGAGTGGCTTTTGTGATGTTGTGAGGCTGGTTCCTTTCTCTTTGTTGTCCGAGAGACTGTTCTCTTTCTTCTTTACCGTGGGAAGTTTTGGGGGAGAAAGCTTTACTAACATCTTATCTAAAATTTCATGAAAAAAAAAATCAAGCAAGGTATCCCTTCCTCCCTTAGCTATTCATTACTATGGGTTGTCGACTTGGTTGCTTGTTCTAGCTTCAATGTTTCTTTAAAAAAAAATATATAAAAAAAAGGAGAAGGATGTTTGGTGAAACTTGTAGCTTGCACGCAGAATGGTATAGAATGGTAGTTGGCAGTCCTTTTGCTCCATACTTGAATGGTTTTCTAAGCATGCTTAGGAGAAAATATTTGGATAGGAGAAAATATTTGGAAAATATTTGGAGCCTCTCTTTATTATTAGTTTCGCTGATTATGGAGATCACATGTTCAAATGCTTGCTGAATTCACATTTTTGATGGTTTGAAAAAAAAAATATTATGGAGCTCTTCTTTGCTTTTCATCATGCGGATTTTGAAAGAAATATTTGGAAACTCCTCGTGTTCTTTTTGGTTGGTTTGGAAAAGATAGAATACATCGTTTTGCGAATGATTGGTAAAGTTGAAAGAAAGTGCAATTAATACTTATTCATGTAGTAAAGAAAAAGGGATTCCTTTTTTTTTATTTTTGAGCTTGGACTTTCATATGGATACATTTGGGCTTATGTTTTATGTTCTTATTACTCCCCCTTTTGCTGGAATACATGTTGAAATTGTTTTATATTTTAGAAAAATTATGTTTGGGGCCTATCTTTGCTTCATTTGTCGCCCCCCGTCGATTTAACATATGCTGAATTTTTTTTAAGTGCTCGAAATTATATTAGGGGCTTACCTTTGCTTCTTTTGGCTGCCCCCGTTGCTGGAACACATGTTGAATTTGTTTTGTGTGTTGGAAAGTTACATTTGGGGGTTATCTTGCTTCCTTTATTCCCCCGGTTGTTGGAATACATGTTGAAATTGTTTTATATGTTAGAAAAATTATATTAGGGGCTTACCTTTGCTTCTTTTGGCTGCCCCCGTTGCTGGAACACATGTTGAATTTGTTTTGTGTGTTGGAAAGTTACATTTGGGGGTTATCTTGCTTCCTTTATTCCCCCGGTTGTTGGAATACATGTTGAAATTGTTTTATATGTTAGAAAAATTATGTTTGGGGCCTATCTTTGCTTCATTTACTTCCCCCGTTGTTGGAACATATGCTAAAATCGTTTTATAAGTTGGAAAATTATGTTTGAGGCTCATTTCTTGCCTCCCTTGTTGCCTCTTATTTTGGTCCCGGTTTTGGCTATGCTGGAATAAAAAATATATATATATATACTCTTTGTTTTGGCCCACCTAGTGGTTTCGGTTTGACTCTTTTTGAAGTGAAACTATGATGGAATATGTGTTCTTTTTTGGCCTATCTAGTGGTCACGTTTTGGCCCTTCCCGAAAGACCGAAAGATACATTTGGCTTCTTTTGTGAGATATTGGATATATATTTCATTGTAAACTTTTGATGGAGTATGAAATTAAATCGTTTTGACATTGGTATGGTTTTCTATAAGGTTAGGAAGTTATTTCTCCTATTAATTAGTGACTTTTCTTTTGTGAAATAAAAAAGATTATACAATTTTATTTGGAGAAAATATGGGGTTGATGTAAATTGAATTCATTAGGGGTTTGGAAATCCATAAAATTGCCACTTGGAAAGGATATACTTCTCGGGATTGATCCGATCATTTTCTTTTTAACGAATTTAAACGTTTTAGACTGATACATTCCTGATTTTATCTTAAGCTTCACTGATTTGACTTGGTTTTAAAAATGTATCGGTCTCCTTTTCGTTTGTTTTGAAATATATATATATATACTCTTTGTTTTGGCCCACCTAGTGGTTTCGGTTTGACTCTTTTTGAAGTGAAACTATGATGGAATATGTGTTCTTTTTTGGCCTATCTAGTGGTCACGTTTTGGCCCTTCCCGAAAGACCGAAAGATACATTTGGCTTCTTTTGTGAGATATTGGATATATATTTCATTGTAAACTTTTGATGGAGTATGAAATTAAATCGTTTTGACATTGGTATGGTTTTCTATAAGGTTAGGAAGTTATTTCTCCTATTAATTAGTGACTTTTCTTTTGTGAAATAAAAAAGATTATACAATTTTATTTGGAGAAAATATGGGGTTGATGTAAATTGAATTCATTAGGGGTTTGGAAATCCATAAAATTGCCACTTGGAAAGGATATACTTCTCGGGATTGATCCGATCATTTTCTTTTTAACGAATTTAAACGTTTTAGACTGATACATTCCTGATTTTATCTTAAGCTTCACTGATTTGACTTGGTTTTAAAAATGTATCGGTCTCCTTTTCGTTTGTTTTGTTTTTTTTTTAACGGTCAAGTTAAAAATGGGAATTTCCAATTTAATTATATTCAGAAATGATTCACAGTCTTAAGGGAAAGAAAAAAGGGAGAGAAAATTTAAAAATAAAAACCTAAAGGGGGATAGAATAGCGAACCACCTACCGTTCCTTTTTGCATATGAAGGATAAAACTGTAAATTGGAAGAATATTTAGGGGTTAGAAGAAAGTGAGAGTTTAGTGAGAGTTTAGATAACAATTGACATGGATTGGAAAGATTAGTAGACCTGCACTTAGGTCCTTTAAGTTTGGAATAAACCTACATCTAATTGTTCTAATTAGATTTGAAGCACACTTCACAACTCTTTTGCCAGAACTATAGGTTCACCCCTTAGGTTTTAGGAGTCTGATGGTGAGCTAAGCTTAATCTAAAGATGTTTGAGGATTAGTTGAAAGGCACTTAGTTGAGGTTAGACACTTAAGACACTTCAAATAAACTAAAGTGTATGTTTCCTAGGTCTTAGGAGCACACCTTAAGAGAGAGTTTATCATCCTAATTTTTAAATGATCCTAAGATGCCAGACATCTGACCCCAGTTCATGAGATAACTAGGACACTAGTACGAGGGTGCACTAGATTGTGATTCATGACTGATTTAATTAGATCAAATAATGAAATTTTTACCTTAACTTGACCAAAACCGAAACCCAATGCTCCGGAATTTGAGTTTGTCTTACACTCAAATCCTCCTGGCAATTGGGGACATTCCAATATCACATATAAATTTCTTATTCTTGGTCTTTTATATGTGATATTGTATTTCATTTTATTTGTTTGTCTTTTTCCTACGATTTACCTGTTTCTGTTAAGTCTTTTTGAGGTCATACTTTCCTCTTTTATACAGCGCATAATAGTTAAACTTAAAGGAGCAATGAACCTACCAGGTGTACAGGTTTAATTTATACTACAGCATTTTATTTTCTCAACGTGTTATATTGTTTTTATATCTTGTTATACTACTCTTTATAGCATGTTATACTCTTCTTTCAGCATGTTATATTGTCTTTCCTTTTTACTGTACAGTACATTGTTACTTTTCTTTCACACTGCATGCTTAGTTACTTTGATATGTTATGTCTTAGTATAGAATAACCTAGTGGTTAGGAGCATGTTCAAAACTAAAACTGAACCAGGAGATGCTACTACGAAGCGTTTGGAGCGAATACCGTGGACAGCACGACGAGGAACAACTTCAAGGTGGATCTGCAGCAGTTAAACATCAAAACACATCACATAAACATATTCATATCACCTATCACCTTTCTTTAGTTTAAATAACAACCCATAGGATCACCCTTTAGGCTTTTCGCAAAACTCTGTTGTACAATTATAAATCCTAACGCTTTAGGATTCCGAGGTTACCGTGCGGTACGGTGTAAATCCTCCCATCTTTTTAGGTTATTTGCACAGTCCGATATTGTGTAAACATAAGTCTTAAATCCTAAATAATTTGCAGGATTGAAATATCAAATAATCATCACTTCAAAGACATAAAGCCGAACATTATGATAGTTGGGAGTTCACCGGGGTTTTCCCCAGATCTGTGATATCCCCTACTTTCCTTCCCTTTGGATTCATTAAATAACTGTTCCTATTTTGAGCCATTCTCATTTGATTTTCCCATGTCCAATCGTGAAAACCTAAACTTTGAAATCTTGAAAGCAAAACCACCTGATCTTAATCGAGAGTTTTCTTTAAGTGACCTCCAGTCATTTAAGATGTAATTAACAATAGGGGTTTGCCTCTATAGGGAACATGAAACCCAGATAAAATAAACCCTATTTAATTTTTATGTTAGGTAGGGGAACTTGTTGGCCTTTTTATAAAATATTTCGCAGACTAAAACGGATGTCTCAAATTCTTTAGTCTAGGTGATTGAATCCCTATTACAAGTGATACATTTATTTATTCGGGATAAGTGTATTACTTGTAGTATTGTATTCAATCATCTAAACTATTTAAAATGTGAGACCCGTTTGGTCTCACCTATTTTAAAATTAAAATGTTACATTTAAAAAAAATCAAAAAGGTTATATTTATATTTAAATTATTTTCAAAATTATAAAATCATCACTTTTTCAAACCGCGAAGGTTAAAAAAAAAACGGCCGACAGGCTTTTATGAAAAAGATTTTATTAGTGAAAATCTATCCACAGGTAATAGGTTTACACCCAAAAAGAAGAACAAAATGGTATGTATGAAAAATATGTAGGGCACCTATCTCGCATCCACATCTTATTTTCATGGAGGAAATATATTGTTTCTTAATGCTTGGGAAAGAATATAGATTATAAATATAAATAATCAAACAATATATAAGTTAATGGTATGAACAATAATTTGTCTTTCACCTTTTTAGAATGGCATTCTAGGCGGACTCTTACTCATATATGTCAATGTTGATGGAGGGGTTGTCGTTAGAGTGATCAAAGCCAGCAAAAGTAAACGTTTAGAAGAGTATAGGTAGGTATATCAACTTCTTAAAGAAGAGAAACAAGTTGAGAAACAAGTTGTAAAATTAGCTTAGAAGGAGAAAAGAATAATGTACTCTCATAGAAAATAATATTTGCCTAAATGAATAAGCATCGAGTAAGATCTTAAAATCTAAAACCTTTTCAAAAAAATCAAATTAGTTCATGGCATCTATTTCTTTTCTACAATAATAATACTAATAATAATAATAATAACAATAATAAATATAAACCTTTTTTTTTCCAATAATAACTAAGAAAATTACATTAATGGCATCAAAAAGAGCATTTCATGAGAGAAAAATATGAACAACATAAATACAACCAAATATCTAAAATGCATAAGAAAAAACAAGTTAGACACGAGAATTAGTGGAGATGGGTAAAAGATTATTGAAGAGAGGAGAAGCGGCACAATTAATAACATGGCAAGCTATCAAGATTGTCTTCCTTAAAAGTGAAGGGGGCATTCATATGAAATATTATTGTCCTTGAAATATTAATAGGAAGAAAATATGTGAGTGGCATTTAGATACATTCTACACAATTCTTATGCATTCACATATTTAACCCCTAAACTTTCATATTACATGGATAGCACTCAAATCTTTAATATTAAATCAATAATACCAATACCAATATTAAAATATTTTTAAAAGTGAAATATCCTTTTTCATGCATAAATTTAGAACATCAATATATTATAAATGTAAATATCAAACTTTAGGTGTTAAATATATAAATACAGAAAAATTGTGTGTTGTGTAAATTTTTCAAATTTTTATACTCAACAACACCATTCTAATGTGTAATGACAATAAGTTTGATGAAAAGTACCATCAATAGAAAAAATGTGAAGTTAAGACCACATAATTCTAAAGAATCATCAGCACAAAAAATTTTGATTAAATTGAAAAAATATATATATATTTAAAGATCTATAAGTGACATTTCAGCAAGTAGACCAAAACGACCCTTGAACAATCATCAAGGAATGTGATAAAATGGAGATATCCCATGAGAGCTAAAGCACAAATTATTGTAAGAGTCCTAGATCTATATTGGTTAATGGTATGAACAATAATTTGTCTTTCACCTTTTTAGAAAGCACAATAGTGGTTGAAGGTTTAATCTTTGAGACTAATAGGAAAAAACATTAGCGCACACTAACTACCACAAGAAAAGAACTGATAAGAAAATTATTTAGGCAAAGGCAAGGTTAAAATAGTGTGTGGGGTGAGATCGGAAATGAGGACCTTATTGTGTGTTCACTCTAGATCACGCACTTCATGAGAGGTTAGTGTTGGGCCTGAGTGGATGACAAGAAGTCTACAAGGAAGAGCATTACAAGAGAAGGTATGGATAAGGCTGCATGAAGGTTCCCAAGAAAAGGCACATGGTAAGAATTGTAAGAAAGAGGATGTGAATATGTGCGAACATAGGAGGTCAGTTATAATGGACACTGAATCTAAAGGAAGAATAGGAGGGGGTAAGGAATGCTAAGGATTAACCTCATTCTGATACAATGTTATTTTGGCAACTTATTCACTAGACCCTACTTAGCAATACAAAAATAAATGCAATGCTCTAGTGTACGTCCAAATAACATACACTATTCTGCAAATATTAAAAAATTCTCTATTTTAATCTTATCCTACACTAACAGTAAGCTTTCATAGACAAGCTAACGAATTTATTTTTAAAGCAGCAGCACTTGGTATGACCTTAGTTCTTCTAGTTTAATCTTGGAAAAGAATAGCCCATTACCATTTGGTGATATTTATGATATTTCTACTACACCTTATTTTCTTATAGATATAGAATTAGAATTGTTGTAGATACTTTGGATTTTGAGGAAGAATAATTTCTCTAGGATGTTATGAGCCCGATTCTTTTCCAAATATGATGTCCATTATTCAAAAGTGAGAATTGATATCTGGTTTTCTCCCTCTTTACTTTCCCCTTTACAAATTAAAAGAGAAACAAGA
The DNA here is from genome assembly GCF_001263595.1 of Phalaenopsis equestris. Taxonomy (NCBI): domain Eukaryota; kingdom Viridiplantae; phylum Streptophyta; class Magnoliopsida; order Asparagales; family Orchidaceae; genus Phalaenopsis; species Phalaenopsis equestris. The sequence goes on from NW_018164444.1 coordinate 209,689, forward strand.
AACTCATTTCTACTATTTAACTGTCTTTTATCCTTAAATATGATCCGAAATCTCTATGACTAATTTATTAGGAGACTGCAAAGGATTGATTGAGGTTTGAAGTGCATAGTTTACTATGAAAAATCTAAGGAAGCAAATAATTGCTGTAGTGTCAACTGGTTTTCTCAATAAATCATTACCACTTATTTTTCTTTGTTTTGCATTAGGTTGTTGCATATCTTCATTTTAGATGTCAATGGCATTACATGTTTCTCCTTTACAATTCACATTGCTTATCATCAGTTAGTTCGAGATCCACAAGAAAATCAATACCCTAGATTGACATGCATTGGATATCATAGCATAATTTGGATTTGACTACGATATTTATGGTAATTCCGAAGTAATTTAGACACTAAAAATACTGATTTAGTACAACTAAAGAATCGACGAAGCATAATAAGCATGTATCACTTGCAACTTAAATACAAAAAACCAAGAGTTACTTAGTGGGGAAGCTTATTTGATCCTACCATCTAATATTAAGAAATTCAAGCTCAGTTGGAGAAGAAACTGAAAGAACATAGTAAATTGTTAAGAAGCATCTAACCCTTGAGTATTACTGGAAGAGTTGCCTCCTGCACAAGAGTCATCCTTTCGTAACCAGCGGCTTTTACTCCTTTCAGTGACAGTGGAGAAAGGGAAAATTGATCAAATCTGTTTTATGGAAAAAAAAGGTACCCAATTTTAATATAAATGACAAATGTAAGAAAATCCTTAGGGGTATAAAACCCTATATAATATCGTGGTTCGATTAATAATTCCAAAAGAAGCTTAAAATTTATAGAACAATGCCAATTAGTTTGCCTCAATTACAAAGAACTCAGATCAAGTCAAAACTGGTTAGGAAAGCATAACTGCTGATCTTTTGATGACTCAAACTATAGATTCGATCTGAAGAAGGCAAAATGATGCAACATAGACGAGAAAAGATAGCATATGTACTAAAAGAGCAGGAAACAAAAAAGTACATATTTAAGGGTAAAAATGTCAAGATAACATGAAATGATACTATTTAAAAGTCTTAAGAAAGCCTAAAAAAAGGTCTCTAGAACAGCAAAAATGAAAGCGTTGACAAACATTATAGTAACACTTCTCAGAACCACTCACTCAATAGTGGTGGGAGCAGAACGCATCACATCAATAATCTATGAGGTGGCCCAAGCCAGTGCTTGATAGTAAACTTTATTAAGATTGGATAAAAGAGTGATTAAGGTTTAAAATGTCTGGCAAGCATTGAAATTATAAAATTAATTAACAAAATTCATTAAATGTAACAAAAAAATGAAGATAGTGAATGATTCAACGGTAAAATTTCTTAAACTGAATAAGAAATTAAGGGTATATCCAAAGCATAAAGTATATGCAGCTTAATTGCATTATTATAAAAACAACTTTCAAATGAATAACAAAAAAATAAAGCTTCTCATAGTTTGATTCTTCTATTAAAAAGTCTATAGTTTTAAAATTTTTCAAACAAAACAAGAATTTATACTATTTTGTAAACAATGGCAATTGACACCAACATACATGTTGAGGTTTCTTGAAACCCAGCCCTACATGCTTATAGTTTTGACATCCTCTTATTACTGTTACAATTTGTTATGAAACATTGGTCTATAAACTATATATTAAACTAGTAATAGCATCAGGGTTGCCAAGAACTTTAGTGGTAAGGCCAACGGTTTAAAAAACCCTGGCATGAATGACAATATCAGTTGTTCTTATTTGTAAAAAAGAGCAAACTAACGTCCTTGTTTGCATGTGTAAAAAAAACTATTTCTCTTTAAACAAAAAAACATCAAATTATAATAAGTTTTAAACAAATAATCTTAGAAATTAAAATATATTGTTACTGTAAAAAAAATATTATACTTTGAAATATAAAAGAGATGCTTTGTATAAAAATTGTTAATGAATTTATCATAGTTAAAAGTATTTTAAAGATACATTGTCAAAAGAATGCTACAAATTTATGTTATTTGAGCTAAATATGAAACATAAAGTTAAGATAGTACAAATTTATTCATTCATTGACATAGTAAACAAACTTATTTTAAAAGCACACATATATTTACTTTTTGTTAATTTTTTAAATTTGAAGTTGAATATATAGTTTTGATTGTTTATTGACATGAATTTAAACTACAAGGCCAGAATATTTGTTTTTATCAAGATTTTTAATTAAGATCATATTAAATTTAAATTTAACTTGTTGAAATGAGTGTTTATTTGCTTGTTGGGCATATTTAGTAATTTAAATAGAAGTATAAGAGGTATTGCTCCTCTCAAGAATATCCAATCTTCTCTATTTTGTTACTAAATTTTGCTTGACTTCATTATAAAGCTTCTCCAAATGCTATAATTTCTAGAGAACAAAATTTTATGCAAAAATTTCAAACATAATATTTTAATTGTTTATGCATTACTTTACAAATGCATCTATTGCATTTTTTCCTTTGAAAGACACCCAAAAGTGACATAATTGAAAATTTTCCAATTAACCCTTCTAACAAAATTTACAATGAATCATGTCATCTTTCAGAATGCTATACAAAGGGAGAGGATTTAGAAGAATCCAAAGCTATATCAAATGTTAGGATTTTCTCCAAGTAGAATAACAAATATTTTTTAGTAGTGGTATACGTAATATAGATTGTAGAAGCCATTCGTATAGCCATACCTCCAGCCATTTGGGCTCAGTGCTACCAATATTCATTCTCCATTCATTTCTATTAGCATTTCTTTCAAGTACTAAATATATATTTCACAAATCCCTTTACATGGCTTATATCACTATTGTTTTCGTCTTCTCATTTTTTTTCCTAATTAAACTAATTTATTGGAAATGAGATACAGCAAAAAAAAAGGTAAGCACTACATAAAAAACTCAAAACATTAGCAACCAATAATGCTCAAGAAGTACTTTGAAAATCAAAAACTATTCAAGGCAGTCAGAAACGTTTTGAGATGGTTTGCACATGCATTTCTATAAAATGGAGTAAAGATAAATCTCAGCAAAAAAAAGGCTTTTAAACTAATGAAAAATTTGCAATGTTGCACGTGGTTGCGCATAAATTAAACTAGTTTCATTAACATAAATTATTATAACTTGCTCAAACCATGCATTAAATAAGTTAATGCTTCATCATTTCAATTGAAAACATGTAAGCGATCAGAAGATGCATTTTCAATGTAGGTTTAGCCACTGCAACATAAGACATCCTAAGGGCCACGAAAATCTATCAACCCTTACTTTCATATTAAAACTAAGTGGCTATTTGAAACTGTATGAATCAATTTTTACTAAAAACTACACAAAATTTCTAAAATTTTTGTTGTGCATCTTAAATCAAAACAATCAGCTTCTAGCAACTCAGATAATCTTAGCTTCACTCAGAAAGAACGGTATGAAGTTTTTTGGAACATAAAGCAATCGGCATAGCATCTTATCAGCTACATAGATTTCAAACATCGAACTTAGAAGAGAAACATACCTCGACTCAGTCAAGTAAGAATCACCAGCCGGCACAGAAGTTTTTGGTATTGCTTTTACAATATCGCCGTCACTGGACGTAAGAGAACCGCCCTTCTCAAAGGCACCATTTGCAACACTATCCTTCCTGTCTTCCTTGTCACCGAAAAAATCATTATCAGCATCAGACATATCATCATCACTGTCCTCCTCCTCCTCCTCACTCTGTACAGCAAGAATTGGACTTCTCATGCGTTCGCCTACTCTACCGCCAATTTCTAAATCACCCCCGCCTCTCTTATTGAAAGAAGAAGAAGCCCCGTGTCGATCACCAAGTCCTTTTCTGGAATTTTTAGAGACCCAAGGTCGATTTCCCCGCCCATTCCCAATCCCGCTACGGAAATCATCTGCATCATCATCACTATCAATTCGCCTCCTCAAGGATGAAGCTCTCTGACTACGAGATGAATACCCATCGGAATCACTATCCCTGTTCCTCCTTGAAGAGGGCCGACCATGAACCGCAGACCGAGAATCCCTCCCCTGCCCTTTACTCTTTAACCAATTTCTATCCCTATCCATAATTTCCTGTTTACCCCGACTACGACCAGAAAACTCGTCCTCGCTGCTATGCCTAGTACGAAAAGAGTCGGCCTTGAGGTCGCTGATCCAATCGCTGAGCTCCTCCTCGTCTTCAATGAGGCTCTTACTCTGCCCTGAGACACTTCCCGGTCGGAGTTGCCCACGCCTGGTGTCTCGGGTACCCGACCTCGCCGGACGAGCTGAGAACGTCCGACCGCCGGAATATTCTCGATGATAAACGAGAAGTAGTTGAGTTGAAGAGAAAGGTAAGTTCTTCAGCTTTAGTTTTGCGAAGACGCCGGACAAGGAGGAGCAGGGAGAACCACGGTGAATGGAAGCGGTGCTAAATAAGCGTATTGGCAGGGGGTGGGCCGCTTGGGGGTTTTAGGAGGGTTTGGGCATGCTTGATAGGGTTTGGACACACGTGGAGAAGTTGACGGTTGGATTTCGATCGTCTCGATTTGGAAAAAAATTGCTTACTTATATTTTTATACGGGTGTTATAAGTGCATTATATTCATATATTTGTGTTATATCTCTTGTAACATTCATATAATTTTTATATAACTTATATGTAACCTACAGATATGTGAAAATAGAAACGCGGAACTTATTTATAAATTCAAGTAGGTTACATGTAGGTTATATAGAGGTTACATGGAGGTTACAAGGGATATAAGGTGAATATAATGCCGATAAAACGCTCATATAACCTCTACTATGTACGCAGTGCTGCGTACGTCTTACGTATGCAAATTTTTTCCCTGAATTGAATTATGTGAGCAGATTTGAGTTAATTTTTTATCATACATATACTTAAAATTACATGATTATTAAAAAAAGTGATGAAAAAAGTTGGACAAATTATTAAATTGATAGTTTAGAGCCTTTTTGGCATTGTTTTTTTATTTTTGGTGTGACATTTAAGCATTTAAATTTTGATTATTTAAAAAGTTTATATCCTTATATACAAGATTGAAAAAGTCAAACTGAACCGGACTGGACGGTTCACTTAGTTGAATTGTAAATTGTGTCTAGTAACTTCAATGGATGAAAAAAATGTGAATTATCGGTTGAACCAATGAACAGTCCCAATTAGATAAAATTGATTTTTTCATATTATATATTTAATTACCTTTAATTCATAACTAAATGGCTCATGTTTCATTTAATTTTAATTCTATTAAATATATTGACAAACATATAGTTATGAATTTAAAAATCTTAAATCTAATAATTAATATGAGTTTAATCAAACTAATTTAGAATCTGCCCATCACCTCTCCACTTGGAAGCTCAAGTTGAAGAGTTATTTTTTTCCTATATAAATATTGAAGTGTTAAGTTTCTTTCATGAGGCTAAAAAATTTTAAGTGTTGAATATGAGTTAGGTAACAAAAATTAAGAATTTGAGTATGCTTTATAATTAGTAAAAGAGTTTTTTAAATTTAGAAGTATATAATAAAATTTATTTATTACTTTTTTTATTAATTGTAATAAATTATTTTTCTACTGTAAATTATAGTCATATTTATATGTCTATATTACATTTTTTTTATTTTAAAAATATTATATGTGTGTGTGTGTGTGTGTATATATATATATATATGTATATATATATACATATATATATATATATA
>NW_018164444.1:216160-228286 GCF_001263595.1 Phalaenopsis equestris
ATATATATATATATATATATATATATATATATATACACGCATAATTATAGTTTGATGAGTTTTATATCCAAATTTAAATTTATAATTATCCGTGCTAGAATAATCTCAATGGAAGTGGTACGCCGCAAAAAATTTTCTATCATCCGGCATGAATTTGAGGCGATTTTTAAGCAGGGAATATTCAAGGTTTAATTAAAAATTATTCAGAACTCTTATTTTAGTAAATTTATTGTCAAACTGATCGGCTCGACCAGACCGATTGATTGATAACAAAATCGATCCAATTCATGACAAATCAAACTCACATCAAGCTGATAAACCACTCTATAAAGCTTTTAATATATAATCGGAAAAACAAATGGATTCCAAATCTAACATGTTTATAGTCAAATTGAGTGTCTTGACGAGACAAATCTAATGAGCCTAAAATCACTAAATTCTAGCATCACTAAGGAACTTAAATGTTTATTGAATGTCATCCAATCAAGAGAATCTCTTTGGGTTGTCCGATGAAGTGGTATGTATTTATTCCTTATTTGCAGAGAGATCTCTCCTAAACTCTATTAGTAAAGCCCCACCACTCCTTATGAGGCGATCTAGACCTTGAGCCAAAAGAAAGATTGAAGTTTGGAGAAGAAGATGAAATCCAACATCACTTTTGCATCGAAGATCTGGCAACCACCATAAACTACCAACTCTCAACCATCGTCAGCCACAAGTAACAATTGATGTTGTGGACTCACGAAACATCCTAAGGAGTAATGCATCATCCCAAACATTATGCCAACCTCGAAGATGGAGTATCAAAGCTCTAACAATACCAGGGGACAATGAGCTCTTTTATGCAAACTGTTGTAACTTAAAAAATTGTGTAACCATTTCTTACCTGTGAGACTAGAGCTTTTACGTATAATCACCAACTCATAGTGAATTATTTCAACTAGGCCAGGCCTCCTAATTTTTTTCTTTTTTCAGGTTTTCCGCATAAACACCTCTTGTGTATTTACCTGTCACTTTTAATACCTTAGAATATATTAGATTATCGCGCAATGTTAAGACTATAATTCATTACTCTACCACCACGAATTCTCTAGCACACATCAGTACGGTGTCATCTATAGGAATCATAATCCCACCGCGAAGAACTTGTGAAACTTGCTAAATGGTCATCAGATGCAACACTCACAACAATAGAGCATCCTGTTCCAACACCCACCATTCCAGTGGCAATCATATCGTCAAGGACGCCAAGTCGCTACCACTTTTCACCAGGTAGGTCGCTATCATGTTGGCAAAGGTGTCTCAGATTCCTCTTTAGAGAATTAAATGCACAAGATAGAGGAGTCGTGGAATGAAATCCTTCTAGCTTTTATACAAGGCTTAGTAGTAAATGCTTCCAAAACTAATCAAATAACCAACGAAAAATGCCCCACTTGAGCAAACTCATACCGAGCTACCTCTCCTTGAAGGAATCTTTCATATATAGGATGCCAAAATCTTATATAATTCCATGTCATACATCCTTCACAGCTAGAGCGACCAATAACCTAGTGCTCACGAGAAAATTAGCCTAGTTGCATCTTACTATTGCTTCTGAAAAATTGATTTGTGATAAGCAATGGCGTTCGATTCAAGAAAAGTTCACTCTGTCAGAAAGGGATCGATTCCCTACTCATTGTAACTTACAAGAGACTTCACCTTATCCATGTGGGTTTTAATTAACAAATCTTAGGAGTAATGAAGTGGTTGACACTAAAAAAAGTTTACCTCCAATCATGTAATATTGTATTGCATTGAATTTAAATCTTTTGATCTATTATTTATGGGATCTTTCTAGTCTCTAGGTATTGTATGAAGGGATTTAGACAACTCTTTGTGCTTTCAACTTTCAACTCCATGGCCTCTAGTTCCTCAATGGAGAACCGAAGAATCCTTTAGAGTGTCCCTCCTTTAAAGCAAATGTTCTTTGATAGAAGACTCACTATTTGATTTTCTTCCTTACTAACGTGCTTCATCCTTAAGTTTGTAAACTTCCCTATCTACACATTTACTTTGTTCAATTATTCGATCATCTTCTTCTGCATGGCTTTGAATTTTTCGTGAACACGATTTTACCACCAATTGTGAATTCGACTTTACTACTAGATGTCGAATGCCATTTCAAAGGCGTGGGCTGACTATCAATGTTTCATATGCTACTTGATTGTTGGTAAACTTAAACTTGAGGACGAACAAGTGATAGAGATGCTCTTCAATCAAATTGCTTGGGCCAGTTTGATCCCTACTCTCACATAACTCGAGGCTCCATCAACGTGCAAATTCTAGGTTCGGTCACCAGTACCATCACCTCCGCTCGATTTTCCTTATTCGGAGAAGCCTATTAGGAAATTTGCCATAGCTTGAGATTATTTTTCAATGATGAGGAATAAATCACAAAAATGCATGACCCAACTCATCATGTTATTTGATTTGAGATGCAACCACATCCTCCAAGCATCAAGCTGCATATTCACAAATTTATCGTAAATTATTAATCACAATATTATAGAATCTAAACCACTTATAAATATTAGTACATAAAAACAAATCAAATTGAATAGAGCCAGACCAACGAATTGATTTAAAACGAAAAAAAATTCAACAAGAACACCTCTTGGTTCTTTTTTTAGTGCTTCATAACCATGCAAATCTAACAATTTTAAGCATATATGAGCAACATCTTATTAAATACTGAACCAATACTTAATTAAATTTATGTTTCGCAGCTCTATAAATTAAATGTAACTCAACCAAATCCAAGGCAGAATGAATTGTTAATATATTAACATATATGCTCATAGAGAGAAAAAAAATTGTAAAATATAGTAGTTTCATTTCATTAATTTAAATGTGGAAATAAAATTAATTATAAAAAGTGCAGCATTTTATTTCTAAACCCTAAACAAATTAATACAAAATTATTTAAACCGAGCCCTAAAAAATAGTATTTCCACACAAAAAACCACCTGAAAGCCACAAAAAAATAAAAAAAAACATACGCACCCTAAGAATGCACAATGGTACGATGAATATCCAAACAAAATATGATTTTACAACATATGAACAAAATGCTAAGAACATGTCCAGAATTGATAAAAATACATGCACCAAACTAGCACACAAAAAACCTCTCCCTCCACCCTGCCTTGAAAATACAATTAGATTGATTGGTGATCCGCAGACGAATTATCTTTATCCGTAGTGATGAAATCTTACAACAATACATGTTATGTTGTCTGCACTTCCACGAGAGAAAGCAGTCTCAGTCAACTTTCGTGCAGCAGCCTCTGATTCTTCTTCTGTCCTTGCGAGAGAAATTGCATCCTTCCAATCATGCAGAAAAAAAAAAAAAAAAACAAAAAAAATCACCGATTGAACGATAAAAAAGACACATTAAAATAGTTTATTAAAATAGTTTATTGAGCCAAGTCAAAAGCAAAACCCCAATACATTATGAAAGAAGCTAAATGGTTCGTAGGTGGATATATGGTTTCAGTCTATATATACATATATATATATATATATATAAAACACACAGAATATGTAATCCATGCCGCAGCAGTAAAAAATTGAATCATTTGTTTTTATATTCCCTAATTTGGCAAAGGAAAGAAAAATTGTTCCCATTATCCAATCTATGAGAAAAAGAATAATTAGCTATTGAAACCAATGTGTTGATATGAAACTGCGATGATTGAAGATAAATGTGGGGTCAAAGCCTATGCATTGTAATGTATTATGAAGTAAAGCTTACGTCATTTGGTACAACATCCCATAATCCATCACTAGCCAGAACCAAGAGGTCTAAGTCTTCACCAACTTCTTCTTCCTGTATTCAAACATTAGTGGATTATTTTTAAAAAATAGCTAATAATATAGAAAAACAAACTATGAAAAGAAGCGCATAGTCAAAATCAAAATACACAGGTCGGTCAATGTTCATTAACTTGTTATAAAGTGAAATGAACAATAGTTTGAACATTATTTATTTCAACAACATATATAGTACTCGTTACCAATTATGTCCATAAAAGCTATTAATAATTAGCAGAAACAGATAATAATGACTAATTTGGAGAAAAATGATTCAAGTAGCCGACCAATTTAGTGGTATAAAGACTTGTTGTTGTTGTAGAAGCATATAATAATTATATATTGAACCAAAATGATATACAATAAGAATGCAAGAACAACAACAACAATAACAACAAACCTTTATCCTACTAAGTGAGGTCGGCTACATGAATCCTTTTTCTCCATTGCGTCTATTGAGTGTCATATTTTCATTTTTCATTTAATTTCATATTTTCATTTAATTCTGATAAATTAAGATCATTTTTTATACAATATGTCAAAGCCTTTCTAGGCCTGCCTCTGCCTTTTTTAACATAAGCCGAATCTAAAACATCCACTCTCCTAATCGGATCATTAGATACGCTTAATGTGGCCAAACCATCTAAGACGACTCTCTCCAATTTTGCTGCCACTAGAGCTATATCAACCCTATCATCGATATATTCATTTCACATCTTGTCTCTAAGTGTAAAGCCACTCATCAACAGTCAACGCAATAGAGCATTGTAGGTCTCACCACCATCTTATAAAATTTTCCTTTCAATCTAAGCAGGTACTTTTTTGTCGCACAATAGGCCCGAAACATTCCTCCACTTCAACCTACCAACCTGAATTCTACTAATAAAACCACCATTTATATAACTATCACTTTGAACAATAGACCCGAGATATCTAAATCATTCACACCTTTTAATAATTAGATACTCATTACAGCTGTCACCAGAGCTACTACTACTAAAATTGCATTCCATGTTTCAGTTTTAGTTTTACTCAAACGAAGGCCTTTAGACTCCAATGTAGACCTCCATAATTCAAGGTTTTCCTGAGCTTTTTCTCTAGTCTTATCCACGAGAATGATATCACAGAGAAAAGCATACACTAAGGTACATCCTCCTGTAAATGTCCAGTAAGAGCATCCGTAACTAAAGCAAAAAGATATGGGCTTAAAGCTGATCCCTAATGTAATCCAACTGAAATAGAAAAATATTTAGTCAGCCCTTCTTCTGTTCGAACACAAGTAACGACTCTAGTATAGATATCTTTAATGCCTTGAATATAAGTCATATCAACACCTTTCTTTTCTAGAGCTCTCCAAAGGATATCTCTAGGAACCTTATCGAAACCTTTCTCTAATCAATAAAAATTATATGTAGATCCTACTTATTCTCTCTAACTTCTCCATCAAACCTCTCAATAAATGTATACTTCCATAATAGACATGCCCGGCATTAAGAATGTCAAATGACAAAAAAATCGAAGAAAATAGCATTCACTCTTTTATTATGTATTCTCGGCACCAACACCGTATGTCAAGATCTTTATACAACATTGAACATAACAAGCTACATAAAACATGGTTCTGATTTACACTTTTATTTTTTATTTAGATCTTTATAATGGGCACATTTAAGGAAAATATACAACAACTTGCTTCTTGAGGCGTCTAACCGGAACCAAATGTTACAAGGCTAAAGAGTAAAACTTGCAGCATTCTCCAGATCAAGTTCTTATTCATGCATATTCATCACTGCAACTGAAAATTTCTATAAGCAGTTGGCCAATGCAACTATGAGAAAAATCCACAGGAATGTTCCAGCTCGAGAGGGGAAGGTTTGCACAGACATCCAAATTTGCAAGGAAACTCACAGAACCATGGCTAATATACCATGAACTTTATTTTCATCCTTCTAAGGTACAACTCTTGAAAATAAGAGTTATCTCTAAAACCTAACAGCATATTAAATATTTCTCAATAAGCACTATAAATCCATGACATGAGCTTCAAGGTGAACATACATGGAAAACATAAATATGCATGACAAAAATTGTACTTGTACTAATGATCACGATACCAATTGAGTACTTAGCAGTCTAAGGTGCTAAAACTTTTCTAATACCTCTTCTTAATTAAGTTTAGCGAACAGTGGCCACATCTTATCAAGTGAACTGGATGGTTGTCAAATAATCCATGGATCAAGGTGCATTAAGATTGAAGAGCATTCATAGAGAAAATATCATAAAATGGTATGCACCTGAATCTCAGGCTCTGCCACTACATATTGCTTTAGCAGGCGATTACCAAAGGCACGTGACATTGCAAGCACACCTCCAACTCTCCAAGTGCCTGCAAGACCGGAAAAAAAAATCATAAGGTTGGTGAAGCTTACACTAGCGCCAAGCTTAAAACCACCACTGATTTAAGAAAGAAAAAAAAAAGAATCTTGAAAATAATCTCTCATTCCCAATATAAAAGTGCTGAAATTTTCTTCCTGCTAATAATGAAATGCCTGCATTACATCAGTTGTTAAGATCACATGCAAACTACACAAAAATTTTTCCCTCATGTGGAAAAATTAACAAATTAAACAATCAAAATCCCAGAGGTACATGTCCAGCAAAATGCAACAACATCATCATGTTAAGAGTTGCATGACCCCAGCAACTAGAAGAATTAAAAGTAACATATTCGACAATTAGAAGCATACCTGCCCACATAACAACTCCTCCCGCATCCTCAATTCTCTTGCGCTCATCGCTTCTATTTGGCTTGTGGTCGTCAGAAAGAGGTATAGCTATCGACAGGTAGCAAAAATAATGGATAATAAAGAAGTCAAGAAAAAAAATCAAGAAAATATATTTAAATGCATAGGAAGAAATAATCCAGGAAACTACCAACAAACTAGGAAAACACGTAACAATAATTGAAGCTTCCTTCTGAGACCTTGAAGTAAAATATATATTGTATTCTTAGTACTAGACATGCATAAATAGGCACAATATCTTAAATCTTGCAAATCGACCATGACAGGCATGCTTTCAATCTAACCAAACGTATAGTTTCACAATATCTTAAATCTTGCAAATCTAATGGAAAATCTCATCCATTTTGATCATCCTTGTATAAACACATACAATATACTAAAATTATACATGCTAACATATTTCCTGACAGCAAAAACCAGAATTCTGAGAATGATTAGAACCTTTGCCAGCTTTTGATATAACAGTACGTGAATCTCCAACATTAGCTACATATAAACGTTTGCCAACTAGAACTGCAGTTGAAGCTGTAGAACCATCATCTCTGAAAGTATTACTTTCAGAATCTAGGAAGTCGGTATCAGTTTTTTTATAAGTCTCACCTGCAGTTGCCAAAGAAAACGAATCAATAAAGAGAAACAGCTCCACATCACAACAATGCAATACAAGAAAAACATACATATAGCCTTTTTTGTGTCAGTTAAAAATTCTGGATGCTTAAGAAGGTTTTCAAATAAGTGCTCCTTCAAAAATTCTGCTGCACGCGAACCACCATGACCTAAAGCATCAAATAAAAACAAGGATGTGAAAAACAATAAACTCACTCACCAGTAACATTATTAAAAAAAAAAAAAGAAAAAAAAAAGAAGAGGAAATCAACAACTGACCATCGAATTCTGCTTCACGTGAACCACGATGACCGTCAAATATTCCAAAGAGATTAACAGTTTGCCCATCTATTGTGGAGTTCCTTATGTCAAAGAAGTCCTCCATGCTTGCTCTCTTTCCTCTAAAGCTCGAGTATCCACAACTCAATCTAGCATCCTCACTGCCAAGCCATCAAATTCACATAAACACACTTTTAGTTTACCACTTCAAATGAAAGATGGAATAAATCACAAATTATGAACCCATAAGAGGATGACGAGAAGCATTTATTCTTGGCATTAATTATAAAGGTTAATATTTAGCAATAAAATCAGGGAAAATCTTCTCATGATAGAAAAAATCACCATATCTTAGGTTGATACGTCACTAATCACCAGATGTTCTTGCAGGAGAGAAAATGATGATGATACAAATGTAAAGAGCAAGTCATGTCATCATGCCAGTGTGATAAAGCAAATATTTATCATATTGTCCAGTGACATTGCAAATTCAATTAGAGCTCCGAATGATCCATCTTATATGAAGTTGTAATTTAATATGGGTGTCAACCAATAAAATACTAAAACGTAAAATGAGCACTGCATAAAAATTTACTAGCTATTCATCTCTCAAATAAGGTATGATGGACAAACACAGATGAACAATTTCTAATATGGCAACAGCTTATATATGAATTATACAAGATGACGTAGCGGCTGATCCTATGGTGATGGTTTTTGCCTTTATTTAAAAAAAGTAAAAAAAGGCATGTGCTGGTTATGATAAATGCGGATGGATGGACATGTGGCCTGACTTATCATTCTTTATTTATAAAGAAAATAAAAAAGTGAAAGACAGGAGAATTGCTTGCAATCCTTGTGGATGTGCATGAGTTTTGCCTCTAGTTCCTGTGCAATTACCAGGGTATGGGATTTGCTTTTTTTTTTTTTTTGCTTACCATGCTTACCATGTTTTGTGCACAATACAACAATGTATGATGCTTTCCATGAAATATTTCATTTTGCATTAATAAAAGCCAAATTGCAAGAGAAATACAAAAAACATGCTATTTAGCATGTACAAAATGCACCATATCACTAGTAGAAGAAACGTCATCCCTAAGAATATAAACAAAAGAGGGATGACAATCTTCAGGTTTCCCAACAAATGAACCGCTTAAAGTGAGCCCAGCACAAAAAAATGGGCCGTTTTGTTAACCTCTCTATGTATAAAGCAAAAAAGAAACAAAAGAGACATGATGCTTTCTGAGAGTATAAAGCACGTCATCTGTAGCGTGACTAGTATGAGTGTGTTCAAAATTTAAATTGAAATAAGGATAATGTTGGATTGTCTTGAAAAAAAAAAATAAATGTAAAAATAATTGAGCATGATTTTGTGCCAAGCTTATCTAGTAATCTTGTTATGAAGTGTGGATAAATAGTGGTATGCAACATGCAACTCACAAATTTTGATTTGAATAAAATTTCTCTTTTAGTTCTATATATTGTGAGAACAAGTTAAATGTAATAATTTATTTAGGCGTAATACAAAAGTAATTTCAAAATTTCCCTTTTTTTGATAACTTTGTTTCACTTTTTATTTCTTCTATGAAATTTTGACATTGGCTAGTTTAGTGCTGCTTTCAATAAAAATTTGAAATGATGGAAATCAATTTAGGGGAAAACTAATTCACTTGCTGATTTTATTTATTTCAAATCGCTGCGAAAGCTCCTGTATATTTATGATCATTTCGTTATCATTTAGACTCGAGGACAACTAATACTCAAATAACAAAGTGAGTTGTTAACTAAACTGGTAACTAAAAATCGATGTATTATCAATTTTCTTTTGCATGGAAGCATACTATATATTAGTTGCATTAATAACCCCCTAACTTGAGTCGTGTTGCATCAAATTGGTATTATAATATTTATATTACAATGTTGCTTAAAAGAAGGGTTAATTATCAGAATAACTTAACAATGCATGAAATGATGAAATTTTAACTACAAAAAATCAATTGATTGAATTGCTGAAATAAATAAATAAATAAATCAAATATCACATGGAAACTTCAAAAAATTGTCAAATACGATTAAAATAAGAATTAACAATTTGGAAGCCAATAAGGTTCATGCATGTAAATTTGAAAAAAAAAATTCAAAACACAATGAAGAACCAATTCATATGAATGTCAATTTCGGCAGGAAAAAACGAAACTAACGTTTTCAACAATTCATGGTGTTCATGATACTCATAAAGATGATGACATAAGTTACAAAAAATCAAAGTGGACACATATAACTATGATAGTAAAACTGATTCTAAATCCGTTATTGACAGGTTACTGGACAGAAATAGTTTATTTGAATAACTGAATATGTTAGATCAACATCAAGTAAGATAAAAAAAGATGAAAGTAAATGACGATTACAGAGAGTTAAATAAAAAGATGAAGTAAATAAAACAAAATTACTTCTTTTTAAAAAAAGATTAACCAATACAAAGATTGCTTCCTAAGCGTTTATGGCAATCCCAACATAATAGTTGCACTAACATACTCCGAAGTGTTAAGGAATAAGTAGATGTATAAAGTAGTACTGCTTCTTTAAACTGAAACTATTTAGCAAGTTTATAGTGTGGCATCATGTATGCTACATTTTGTAGAAAATGGGCAAACAATACCTATCTTTTGCCATAGCTATAATTCATCCCTACCAAAGTAGCCTGCAGCACAAAATTCTAGAAGAGAAAATATCCCAAGAAGGAATCAAGAATACACCGATGAGTTCTCTTACAAAAATAACCGCATCAGTTATGCATTGATTATTAAGCACATATGACAAATTAGTTGGTGTGTTTTATATTTAATTAAATTCTTAAATGGTATCATATATGTTCAATATAGTCAATACTAATCACTTTTATCCTCAAGGTCCATACAATAATTGCTAACCTGCCTGCATGAATAAGCTTATATTCTTAACCAGGTATACTGTTAAAGTATAGAGTACATTCTTATAAATACCCAACCCATTGAGCATGTCAATGTCATGAATTATTTTGTAAATATAAATATTTAAGCATCTGATGTTCAAAATAAAGAATATTTTTTTTAGGCATTAAATAATATCCTAAATATCACAGAGCATGCGCAACTAAATGAACAATAAAACTTAATTAGAAGATTTTAAATTTGATTCTTACAATTTATAAATGATACTATGCATTTCAAGTAAAACACAATAAATGTTAACATCAACAACAACACAACCCATTGAGCATGCCAAATCAAGAATTATTTTGTGAATATAAATATTTAAGCAAATGATGTTAAAAAAAAGAAAAAAATTTTTAGGCATTAAATAATATCCTAAATATCAAAGAGCATGCGCTACTAAATAAATAATAGAGCTTAATTAGAAAATTTTTAATTTGATTCTTACAATTTCTCATTTAAATAAATGATACAAAGCCTTCAAGTAAAACACGATAAATATTAACATCAACAACAACACAAGAAACCTCAATAACAACAAGAACAATAAACCTTTATGGATTCGTTTGGGGCAGCTTATTTGGTACGGTAGCATTTTGAAAACGCATCTTGCCTGTTTGGGTAAACTGTATTTTGGCAGCTTATGCGTTTTCAAAATGCTGAAAATAGTGTTTTCACACCGCACCTATCTAGGTGCGGTGTGAACTTTCTAGCAGCGGTTTGACTTTTCCAACAACAACAACAACAAAGCCTTAATCCCACTACATGGGGTCAGCTACATGAATCCTTTTTCTCCATTGTGTCCTATTTATTGTCATATTTTCATTTAGTTCTAGTAAATTAAGATCATTTTTTATACAATAAGCCCAAGTCTTCCTAGGTCTAGCTCCGCCTTTCTTAACACAAGTCGAATCTAAAACAACTACTCTCCTAATCGGATCATCAGATGGTCGACGTTTAAGGTGACCAAACCATCTAAGACGTCATTCTCTAATTTTGTCCGTCACAGGAGTCTTGACCTCATTTTTAGTGAGGTCTAGTCTTCTTCTTAGGGTTTAGGATCTAGCCTTAGGGACCTTCCTTCGACCATCTAAGAACCTTAGAAATGGGACCCGCCTTGTTCTAGAAATTCAACCCGCTTCTGTCCCCTTCTGGGGTTTCGCGTGCGTGATTTCAACTTCTAGCACTTAGAAGGATGAAACCAACATGAGGAAACCCAAAAGGGATTCCCTATAGGACCTTCCTGAGCCTTAGGGTGGCCTTTTGCACAATTCGCACTCCCGCGCACACAACTTCGCAATTCGGAGAGTCGGAGAATCCGATCGCCACGATTTGCTTCGTTTGCACTGTTACTTGTCGAATGCTCGAGTTAACCTTTTGAAGCGATCGATCGCGGGTCGAAATTTTGTAAAATTTGAATTTTAACTCGTTTTTTACCCGATTGTCGACGATGTCGTTTGAGCGACCCCGGATGACAAAACGGACTGCGCCGACAAGCCCAGAACGTCGATTTTGCCCAGGGAAGACACCCATTTTGTTACGTCGCCGCGCGCGAGTAAGTCGAATATAATTTTATATATATATATATATATATATATATATTTATA
>NW_018164444.1:228336-233817 GCF_001263595.1 Phalaenopsis equestris
TGTGTATATATATATATATTAATTTATATTAAAACTATTTTACCCCTTTCCTCTTTAAGCCCTAACTCCCCTAATGCACGCACCCGAGCTCTGCCTCCTTTCACTCTCCCGTTCGCGTGCTTAGCCCTTTCCCTTTCTAGTTCTCGAGCCGACCGAACTCTTCCTCCTCCGCGCGAGAGAAGGTTGACCTCGTTCGTCCTTGCCTGACATGCTGCTGCCCGCGGCCTTCCTTCCCGAAGCCGTGCCAGTCTTTATGAGCTGTGGTTTTCCTTTTCTTGGTAATTTGACTCTGCTAAACTTGTTCCCTGGTACACTTGAACGACAATATTTTCTCTTCTTCCCGATGCTTCCCTCGCTGCCATTAGTCTCGCCGCTCGGCCCGAGCGGCTACGCTACGGTGGCTTCGCCTTCTATGAGCAGGGAGCGTGTCCTTTTTTCTTTGGCCCGATTCGAGTGCCGTGGACAGTTGGGGGTGGTCATCTTTCTCTTCTCCTCTGTTCTCTGCCTATAAACACAGTTCCTTTTGAAATTTTTTGAGGTTGTTGAGAAAAGTTTTTCTGAGAGGAGAGTAAAAATTTTGACTGTGAGGAGATTGGAAAGGGAATTTCTGTGAGAGCATTTCTTTGAGGTAGCTTCTTGTGTTGCTGTGCTTTACGTTTGCATTGAGGAGGTACCTCTTCTTCCATTTCTTTCCTATGCCTTGGTTTCCTGAGGTTTTCTCTCTGTCGAGCCTCCTCTTGCTCGGTTAAATGGAGGATACAGCATGCTAGTTCATTTTACTTGGATATATTTTTGAGATATTTACTTCAAGTGCATTTGGAAATGAAAATGTGAGCATGTGTTAAAATTAGACTTGGTTACTCGCCTAAACTAGGGAGGCTATGACATATTCATGGTTCTTGTGGCATGTTTACGTTGGAAACATTTAGGGAGTTAAGGCATGACTTTGAAATGATTTTTGCTCCTCTTGCAAGCATGTTGGGATGAGTATTATGAAGCTTTTCACTTATTTTCGTTTGGTATGAAATATTGGAGAGGTTATTTAGCCTTTCATGCATGCTAGGGAGTGCATTTTACTATTTTATGCATGTTTGGGGGCTCGGTTTTGGCTTCCTGTGGCTTTCCCTGGTTTGAAATATATGCTATAAGAAAACCTATTTAATGTGGAAAGTGTTATAGCTTGTTATGAGGGCTTAGTTCAGCTCCTCGTGAAGTTCCTCCCTTGTTCATATATTTATTGGAATAATTTCATGCTTGGGATATTTAGACATGCAGGTTGTTTCTTAGCTCTGAATGACTCGATTCTACCTACAGGTGGCTGGAACTTTAATTTCTATTAAAGTATGAATTTATATATCAATGTTTGGGCCTTTTTTAATCTTGTTGAGCTCTGACTTTGGCTTTTGGTTCTGGCTGAGCTTGTTTTTGGCTTCTGATTCTTGCTGAGCTCGATTTTTTTTTTTGGTTTTTGGTTCTTGCTGAGCTCGGTTTTGGTTTCTGGTTCTTGTTGAGCTCGATTTTGGCTGGGTTTGGAGTCTCGGTTTTGGAATTAAAATGAATAGAGCTCTATCCTTATGGAGGCCCCTGCTGGGCTCGGTCTTGGCCCCTGTTGGGCTTGGTTTTGGTATCCCATCGAAGTCTTAGCTCAAATATACGTGTGATGGATGAATTTATGTTGATTCGCAATAATTTTGTAGTTGTTATTGTGTAAGGCATGTGTCGTTTCTATATTTTGGTGTCTCAGGGGTATGAGAATGTTTTCTTTTGACTATCTTGTTGTAACTTGGATTTAAGCCTTAGCTGTGGCCAGCTTTTGGCTTGACTTGAGAGCTTGGTTTGCTTGTTTTAGCTCCTACTCCTGAGCCCAATGGGCTCGGTTTTGGCATCCCACAGGTTTCTTAGCTCAAATATACGTGTGGTGGATGAATTTATGTTGGTTCGGAAGAACTCTGTAGTTGTTCTTGTGCATGGCATGCGTTGGTTCTATATTTTGATGTCTCAGGGGTATGAAAATGTTTTCTACTATTTTGTGGCAGCCCGAACTTGAACCTTAGCTGTGGTTCAGCCTTAGCTTGACTTGAGAGCTCGGTTTGCCTTGCCTTACCCTTACCCGAGAGATGGTTTTGCTGATTTTAATCCCTATTCGAGAGATGACTTGGTTCTTTTTTATTCTTGTTGATCTCAACCCCTACCCGTGAGGCCTATCGTAAGTCATTGGGTGTGATTTGGTACTTATTGTCAGGATTGATTGGCTTGAATGTCGTGGATGAATCAAGTTTGCCATCCAAAAAATTATAATTATTTCAGTTATCCTTTCATGTTTGTCAGGGAAGCATAGTTGCCTTTGATGGTCTTTTTGTTGGCTTTAGCCGTGAGCCCCTTTGTGCTTTGGATGACCTTGGGTCGTGGGCTTTTGCAGCTGTTCTTTGCTGCCTTAAACTGTGAGCTTTATTAGTTTTTTTGGGCCCCTTTGTTGCCCTAACTGTAAGCCTTACCTGTTGCCTTTTAGGCCGCCTTTGATTATGGACCTTGTTGGCTGTTTCCTCTTCTTTGCTGGCCCTGGCCGTGAGCCCTTTTGTCCCCGTTCCTAGCTTTGGGCCGACAGCCTTGTTGGTTGTTTCCTCTTCTCTGCCGACCCTGGCCGTGAGTCCTACTTGTTGTTCAGCTCTTTGAGGTGATCCCGATCGTGAGCATTTACATGATTTCATGGGAAGATTTCTATGTTTGTTTGATATGTGAGGTTATGGATTAATTCGACAGTTGGAAGATTTAGATATCAACTTTGGGATTTGGGGAGGATTTGCAAGCTTTATTTGGGAGAGTATTTGGCCGATTTGATTGATCCTGCTTTCTTGGGGTTTGGAGAATCAGCGCAAAGGGATATTTTATGTTTGTTAGGAAAGACCTCGGGCCCTACCTTTCCAGGTCTTTTCGATACGAGTTTTGAGAACAGATCCAATCTCCTTTTCGGTGTTTTAGATGGATCAGTGTCTCCTCTCTCTCACTCCATTTTTATTCCTTTCTTTCTTTGCTTCTTGGTTCGGGTTTTTCGATGCTTATGCCTGATGCATAAGTGTCCACGTATAGCCTGCTATACGTGAAACCATCAAGCAATGTCGCAAGTAGTCGTTTTGGGGCGTACAGTGTTGATGATAAAGGCACACCGAAGATAGAGCAGAAAGATGTCACATCTTATAACATCAAGATCCATACATTTGATGAACAATAGGATATGGTATCCTTCACCGACATAAGTCTAGCGGGAGTTGGCTCGAACCTCCTCAGTCGGTCGACGATCCTATGCCCGACAGTGTAATCGTCTTGTGGATAATAAAAATTGTTAAACTCCATTTCAAAATATAAAATACATTCTTCTTTATAAAACAAAAATTTGATAATCTTTTTCGAGATTTATGTGTATGTCAAAAACATAAATTTTAAAATATGTTTTTAAGATACGTTGTCCACCTGACGAATACCTGTTTAGGCTGGGAAATAGCCCCCTGAGTGAGGTTCAAGACACACTTCTAGATGAGTGGCGGGTTCTATATATTCTGGCGACCGAATAGCCTTCGTGGACTCTCAAGAATAAATATAGCTGAGCCTAGTCCCATACGAGTGCTTGCGGTCCCCCCATCCGAATTTTGTTTCTTTGTTTTATCGAAGCTTTGGGACAGGGCACTCGTGTTACTTTTCCTTTCTTTCGGGATTTTCCTAGGAGTTTTGAGGATTTTCTTTTACTTGAGTCTTTTTCGTTGATTTTCTCGAGTTCCTCCGCTTTTCTTCGTCGAATTTCCTGGATGACGTTCTCTTCCGGACTTTGCTTTTTGAGATGCATTTAGGCTTGTTGTGCTTAAGAAACATCGGATCTCACGGGCGTACAAGTTTGCTTTACATTTTTCAGTACTTTATTTTTCTGCTTCTACCTGCTACTGCTCTTCCTGTAAAGCATGTTACACTTGTCTTATTTCTACTTGTTACTGTTCTTCATGTATAGCATCTTATACTGCTCCTGTTTTTGTCTACTATTGTTCCACGTGCATTTTATTGCTTTGTTCCTGCATCACACACTTTACATTATATAACTTCAAGCATGTTTCGTTTTTGCATAGGATGTTTAGATGACTACAACAATAGGGCCGTTTGATTTAACACTATAACTGGACACCTTAGAAAATTTAAACTCGTCATGTCGGGGAGCTTGGAGCTAGCGCGGTGGGCAGCACGGCGATCTTCAACAGCAGAACATGTCTTCCCCAACAAAATCATCCCTTTTCCTAGAAATTAAACAAAATTCATAGGATTTCGAGGTTGTCTGTCTAGCGCAACATAAGTCCTCCACCTTTTCTTTAGGCATTCGTATAGCTCTGCTGTACGATTTAAGGCCCTAAACTCGTTCTAGGTTCCGAGGTTGTCGTCCGATACGACATAAACCCTCATATCTTCTAGGCAATTTGTGTGACCCTGTCACGCAAATATAAGCCCTAATTAAATAAAATTGGCAAGATGAAACATTGTAATAAGTTCTTCTCAAAACTGGAGTCAAATCATAGGATAGGCTGGGAAGCCCCCGAGGTTCGCCTCAGGATCCGTGGCCTCCCCTAGTTTCTCTTCATTTGGATTCCTCAACAATGTTCCAGATTCAAGTTTTTTCCCTTTCACACCTCTTTGTCCGATTTCGTTGAAAAATCATATCCTTTTGACCTCTTTGAAGATGACATCCCCTGATTTTTATCGAGAGTCTTCTTAGGTGACTTCGGTCATTTAAGATGTAATTAACTATAGGGGCTTGCCCTTATAGGGAGCTTTTCCGAACCCAACCTAAAATAAACCCTATTTAATTCTTTGTATTAAATAGGGGAACTTGTCGGCAACTAAAACGGTTTCGCAGACCAAACGGATGTCATATATTTCTTAGTTTATTTGATTGAGCCTCACCCTCAAGTCTTGTGTTTATCTCTCGGGATAGATACAAGATTTGAGGTAGAGTGCTCTTTCATTTAAACTGCGAAAAATATGAGGTCAATTTGATTTCATATTTTTCTAAAATTATATATATATATATACATAAATTAAAACGTCCTTCCGAAGCGGGCGACGGGATTTCGATTCCGGCTATCGGCAGCTTCTTACGGGCGACCTATAAACTTTAACCAACAACTTTTTTTTAGTGCCGACAAGGAGCTACACCAACCCTATCATGGATATATTCATTTCGCATTTTGTCTCTAAGTGTAAAGCCACTCATCCACCTAATCATTCTCAACTCGACAACACTTAACTTATTATTATGCTTCTCTTCTTTTAAAGGCCAACATTCAACGCCATAGAGCATTGTAGGTCTCACCACCCTTTTATAAAATTTTCCTTTAAGTCTAGGTGGTAATTTTCCGTCACACAAAAGGCCCGAAGCATTCTTCCACTTCAACCAACCAACTTGAATTCTACTATTAACATCCCCATCTATATCACCATCGCTTT
>NW_018164444.1:233927-253354 GCF_001263595.1 Phalaenopsis equestris
TCTGCTACTACTAAAATTACTACTAAAATTACATTCCATGTATTTACTTTTAGTTCTACTTAAATGAAGGCCTTTAGACTCCAACGTAGACCTCCATATTTCAAGTTTTTCCTGGGCAGTTTGACTTTACAAAAAAAAAAAATTATAATAGCCACCGCACCTAGCTTATCAATAGATTATTTTTAATCAGCTCATCAGTAGATTATTCAATAAGCTGCAGCTGCCCTAAACACACCCTAAGTGGAGTCGGCTACATGAATCCTTCTTCTACATTACTTCCTATTGTCATATTTTCATTTAATTCTAATAGATTAAGATTATTTTTTATACAATATGCCCAAGCCTTTCAGGTCTACCTTTACATTTCTTAACATAAGTCAAATCTAAAATATCTACTCTCCTAGCCAGATCATCAGATGGTCGACGTTAAATTTAATCAAACCATCTAAGACGGCTCTCTCTAATCTTGTCCGCCACTAGAGCTACACTACCTTATCACGAATATATTCATTTTGCATTTTGTCTTTAAGTGTAATTTCTAAGTGTCAAGCCACTCATCCACCCAAGCATGCTCATCTCAGCAAACTTTCACTTTGTTTTAGGCTTCCCTTTAAGTAGTGTTGAGTTTTTTCTTAATAGTTTTAATGCAAAATGAGTAAATTTTGTCTATAAAATTTTCCTTTTTTTTATGATAATTAGTAATTAGTCCTATAATCGAACTAAATCCCTTAAAAAATCAAACTATGAAAACTTCTAGTATTGTTAATATTACCAGGCTTTGTCCATTCATTAATTGTTTTCAATTTACCAAGATCAGAAGACATTCCTACACAAGATACCATGAATGCCCAAAGACATCACGTCACACGACATCACGTCACAGAAGATGTGAAAAAACAAAATTCTTCAAATTTAGATCCTTGTAATAATGCTTTGATTGTAGATGGAGATGAAATCAGGCTAGTTAATTACAAGCAAGCTTAATTTAAATAAGACAAACAAAAGACCCGAGACAAAAAAAATTGGGAGAGGCTCAAGGAAAATTGAAATGTCTACTCTTGGGCGTTATTAGGTAGTCGGCTTTAAACATGATTTATATAAGATTTATGCTAAATCTTACCAAACGGAAAAAAAAGACAATGGTAAATCCTACAGATTCTTAAATCCCATTTTTCCTCTATTTTGCCTTAGATCTGGGATTTAGTAAATCCAGAGGGATTTACGAGATTTGGAGAAGCGAAAGTTTGTGTAAGATAAATCCTATTAACGTTTCCAAGCAGTTTTTTTGGATTTATTAGGATTTGTTTATCAACATATCAAACAATTTTCAGAATTTAATCCCTTCAAGATTTCATAAATCCGGATTTAACGGATTCACTAAATCCTACTTACAACCAAACAGCCCCTTAATTTATTGTACATCACACTTCATCCATTCACCGACTAATAAGCTTTTTTACTTTAATATGCAAGATGCGGCACTCTTTTTCGATTGATATAAAATTGAACTAACTTTCACATTATGCCACTAGAATAATTAGATCTCACACAAATGAACTATAAAGTCGTACTAAATGGATTATCCAAATGAAACACGAAGATCAAATTCTAACTTCATAGCTTAAGAGTTGAAGAAGCTAGATAGGTTTTCATAAATAAGCCAGTACAGATACTACCAATTTTAAAAAAATTGTCTTATCATGTCCAAAAAAGACCAGATCATATGAATCTTCCGAGATAGTAGATACCTTTTCCAACCTCCGCTAGCATAACCCACCTCGCTCTCCTCATCACAGTCCTTCTCTGGAAAAGTATTAGAGACGGCGCCAGTATCCAGCGTTGTGCCCGACGCGGCCATCAGCGTTCCGATAGTACTGAACCTCAGGTAATTTTTCTGTGGAAGGTTCACTCGCAGTTTCGCATCCAGATCCCACCGAAAACAACCAATCTGGCTTTTCCTTCCCGAAGATGAGGAGCGCCTCAATTGTCCAGTCCGCACGATAAAACTTCGCAGACTAGCAATGCATACCATCTAATAAAATCGATCAACGTTAGCCAATGACTCCAGACAGCGAATCCAAATAATCCATAGGGTTCGGAATTCGAAAATGTATTCACAGTTCAAACTTGATCGCTGCCAAACTTGGACGGATCGGACGAGGCTTTATCCAGTATCGGGCATTGACAGGCCAGAAAAATCAGATGGAAAGACTTTTACGTCGAAGGAGATGACTTGGGTATCCGATCAAACGCCAGAGATTAGGCATTTCCGATTTCTTCCGGATCACAATAAAGTATCGTTGACAGATAATAAGTTTGATTCATGCTTGAATCTGGAAAGATAAAACCCTAAAGAAAGCAAAAATGGAGAAAGCCGAGGTAACCTTGTGATGCTGGGAAAAGATGAGAGGATAGGCGAGGAGAGGAAGAAGAATATGCGATAAGAGGAATTGGGGAGTAGGGGACGAGCCGCCCGTCCTTTGAGCTCAGCGAGCTGCCACGAGGCAATATTAGAGAGGGGTAGTGGCGCTGTGACAGTGAGCCACCATGTATGATGCAGGGACATCGACTACGGAGAGAGAAAAAAAAAAAAAAAAACTTCTGCTTTACCTAGATTACAGAGTTGATTTTATAGAGAAAATATTATATTAATAGTGGGGCGTCACGTGTCAAGTGAGCTTCATCATTTTTAACACGAACCAATATCAATGTATTTCGGTGGGGCCCACTTGACACGTGGCGCCCCACCATTAGACTCTGAACGCAAATTGTATTTCGGTGGGCCACTCGACACGTGACACCCCACTATTAGACTCGAACACATTGCATTCAGAGTCCTGATGTAATATTTTCTTGATTTTATATGTTGAAATGATATCAACTGTTAAATATGTGTAAGATTTTATTTCATTTAATATACTTTTATCCTAGATTCATATAAATATTTATATAAGAAATTATTTATATAAGAAATTATGTTATAAAAATCGGTTTAAATATAAAAGCTTAGGTAATTGGGAAAATTATCAAATGACCTGCAAGGAGTTTAAAAGAATAATTTGTGAAGATAAAAATTTTGCGTTTAGTGATCTTATAATAGATCAGATACTATTAGATACTGATGAATGTGGAAAATATATGTATAAACTAGCTAATAAAGGGAAAAAAAATTAAAGATTTAACTCAAGTCAAGTGTATTAAAGATGAAAATCAAAAAGTGTTTTTCTTAGATAAAAATATTCAACATAGGTGGGTGAGTTATTTTGATAAGCTTTTTAATGAAGTTTCTGAAAAAAAGATCGGCATTTGTGATCTTAATATTGTTAATAATAATAAAATGTTTCATTTTTACTTTCTCATTAGTAGAAAAGAAGTTGGTGGGACTTTAAAGAAAATCAAGGGTCCTAATTAAAGTGTGGAAATATTTAAGAGATTTGGGAGTTTCTTAACTTACTAAACATTTTAATATTATTTTAAAAACTAAAAAGATGTAGGAGTGGAGGAAGAGTATTTTGGAGTGGATGCACAAGAGTGTGCAAATTATAGATGAATTAAGTTGATTTGTCATACTTTAAAATTATGGGAGAGGGTAATTGAACATAAGTTAAGACGTATTACAAAGATTTCTCATAATCAATTTGGAATTATGTCGAGCAGGTCTACTACTGAAGTTATACATTTATTGAGAGGTTTAATGGAGAAATTCATAGATAATAAGGACGATCTACATTTGATTTTTAAAGATTTAGAAAAAGCTAATGATAAGGTTCCAAGAGATATCCTTTGGAGAGTTCTTGAGAAGAAAGGTGTCGATATGATGTATAATCAATTCATTAAAGATATGTATACTAGAATTGTTACTTGTGTTCAAACTGAAGGAGGATTGATCAAATATTTTCCTATTTCTGTTGGATTACATCAGAGATCGGCTTTAAGCCCATATCTTTTTGCTTTAGTAATGGATGGTCTTACTCGACATTTATATGAGAATGTACCTTAGTGTATGTTTTTTGCTGACGTGGATTAGACGAGAGAAGAAGCCCAGGGAAAAAAACTTGAATTATGGAGGTTTACATTGGAGTCTAAAGGCCTTTGTTTGAGTAGAACAAAAACTGAATAAAAACTGAATACATGGAATGTACATGGAATGTAATTTTAGTAGTAGTAGCTCTAGTGACAGAAGTGTAACTTTGAGTGATCAAATTATTAAAAGGTGTAATCGATTTAGGTATCTAGGGTCTATTGTTCAAAGTGATGAAGATATAGATGGGGATGTTAACAGTAGATTTCAAATCGGTTGGATGAAGTGGAGGAATGCTTCGGGCTTATTGTGTCATAGAAAAGTATCGCTTAGATTGAAAAGAAAATTTTATAAGATGGTGGTGGACCTGTAATGGTCTATGGCACTGAATGTTGGTCTTTAAAAGAGAAGCATAATACTAAGTGTTGCCAAGATGAGAATGATTAGGTGGATAAGTTGATTTACACTTAGCGACAAAATGCGAAATGAATATATCCATGATAAGGTTGGTTTAGCTCCAGTGACGAAAAAAATTAGAGAGAGTCATCTTAGTTGGTTTGATCATATTAAACGTTGATCATCTGATGATCCGATTAGGAGAGTAGATGTTTTAGATTCAAATTATGTTAAGAAAGACAAAAATAGACCTAGGAAGACTTGGGTGTATTGTATAAAAAAATAATCTTAATTTATTATAATTAAATGAAAATATGTGCTAAATAAGACATAATGGAGAAAAAGGATTCATGTAACTGACCGCTTAGTGGGATTAAGGCTTTGTTGTTGTTGTCTTTCTACACTTGAATTTTTTTTGTTGCCATTACTGATATATTATTGTTGAAGATTTTTTTACTCAGGAGATTCCAACTTCAACCATCATTGGTATCATTTTCATAGTATTTAGATCATGCATCATTAATTTGATCATTAAAATCAAAATGTTACATAGAGTTAGGATATTGAGGAAATTTTTAAGTTTGTAAGATGTGTATTCATACGCCAAACAATGATCAAACATTGTTTCAACACAATGCTTATTCTAATTGTATTCAAATAATGATCAAACATAGTTTCAACAACTTCAAACACTTGATCAATCTTTACTGGAATTGTTTTGTTTAATTATGGTTCAAAACATATTTGAACACTATTTAATGAAGTTCTCCAATTATTTGAACATCTACAAATAGATGTTTGAACCTTATTTGAACCATGCTAATCGATTATGGGCAATACCTTTAAAGTGTGGTGATTTTTTATGTATCCATAGATCCAAAAAAGACATTTAAATTTCTATTAAAGGGCCTAATAGAAACCCAATTAGAGAAACTTAATTTGTGGAAGACTCTACATTCATGGATGACGAGAGCATTGTAATAGTTAGATCACTTAGTGAAATGAATGACAGATTAAAGGTAAGATAAGGAGACTGACTTGGGAGAATGATATAAGACATTCTCAATCAAATTTTGAAAGGAATGTCGTGGGTACATTTGTCGAAGGAGAAGCTTGGGAGAGAAATTTACAATTTTGAATGAGACTTATTATCCTAAGTAGAAGAAAAATTATCCTCTATGCTTGGGCATGTTGTAGGGTAAAATGAAAGAAGCAGATGTAATTAAAGAATAATTTTCAAGATAAGTTGCAAGAGCTATACCCCTATCATATTTAAAATTCCAAACCTTGAATCATACCATGGTTAAATAAAGCTAGCAGAAGATGTAGCCTACTTTTAGTTAGTTGTCTTCTTTCTCGTCATCAATGATGCATTAAAATGCTGAATTTTTTACATAATTTTTAGAAATCAATACTAAAGTGGTTTTTCTGCTAATATATTTGGACAATGACATCCTTTGTCCAATTTAAGAAAATGTTCATTATTCGATTTGCTAGTTCTCAATGATCATAGAAGGCCTCACAAACATTACTAAGAATACATCATGAGCTTGGTGAGTCACTTAAGAGTTTTATAACAAAATTCTATTGAGCGACATTGAAAATCAAGGTTTTAGAAATGATTGTGGCTTAGGCAAAGAGGAGTTCATTCATCATGCACTATAGTTGTAGAGGGAACACTTTAGCTAAATTGCTAGAACTCGCAAATGCAATATTAATGCAAAGAAATACATCAATCACGTGGGGGCCGCTATTCGTCACTTCAAATTATATGATTAAATGAAGAGGCAAAATTTGAGCTTGACGATGGATATTCATCTAATACCCGAGATTAGAGATTGTTAGCCATTAACGAACCAACGATGCTTGCCTTTGTGAATCCACCATTAGCACTACTGCCTACCCAAAGAGGAGAGAAGAACACAAGTATATGTATATGGTTTCTTTGCCAACACCACTTGCTTATTCTTTTACTACAATCAACCTAGTGCATCTATCAATTGTCAAGTTAGTTAAGGTCATTAAAAATAAGGAACACTTTTGGTGACTATAATCCATTGAAACGTCATCCTGCTTATAAAAGAAATGACCAACTTTTTGCTTTACACCAGGACTACAATCACAATACTGAAAATTTTTACCATCTTATGAATTTGGTGTATGATTTATTATGAGCTATTGAAAAGAATTCTTATACGTTTGCTATAGTCAAGTACTAGTAAGGAACTAGCTAGTGAAGACATAAATGAATCCATCCCACTTCTTGTGATTCATATTATAGGAGACATTCCTGCTATCTTAGGTGAACATGAGCAAGTATCTCATTGAGCTATTCTTAAGCAACTATGGTTAATAGAGGTGAAGTCAATATTTATGATGTGAAGTTGACCTAATCATATTCTACAAAAGTGAATAGTCATTGGGTCGCAACCCATTCAATGATGCAATTATATCAAAAAAGTTGATTGCTAATTTCTAGACTGCGGGCATAATGTCCAACACCAGAATTTGGCCAATATAGTTTCGTAAAGTGCATTTAAGAAAATGAAGATTAAGAGAACCTGCATATGCTCCTTGTTAAAATTCCCTGAAAAAGAAAAGAAAATTTAAGGAATAATCATTCTATCAATTACTTGGAGAGAAGAAGATTAATAATATATTGCAATGACTTGATTTATTATAGAGGGTTCAACAACTTATAATACTATATGTGGTAAACCTCTGGTCAATTTTATTAAGCAGTCTTCTTAAAATATCATTTGGCTATCTATTTTCCTATTGAAGGAGGGAAAGTTAACTTTAAAGGACTTGTGCCAATCTATAATACATTGCATCAAATTGCTACATAGGAAGTAGTTATGAATGTAGAGGCTCAAAGCAAAATGAGTTTCAACATACTTGAAGAAATGGAATAAATCACTCATAGATGAGACCCTAGTCGTTGTTTTGCACATCAGCTCATCATTTAAATTTAGGCATAAAGTTGGGTTAGTGGCAACCTTAAGGGAAAATATGAATGCATTTGATTGGATGCAACGAGATGCTAAGGTTTTATGTTGAAATTGTTTGCCATAACATGATAAAAAGATCAAGCTAATTAAGCAGAAGATAAGATCAATTCTTGCCACATTAGCTAGAAATATTTACTAAGCAGTTCCTAAGCTATTCGAAGTAGGCTTCTTTACATAATTGCAATGTTGAGACTAGGTTTTTAGTGTAATGATGGTGTCCAAGTTTAATGTTTTATATAATTGATGACATTCATTTTGATCTTTATAAAATAAGATTGTTGCTAAGCATTAATGCACTACAATTTTGTTCTTTAATCTTCTTAAATTTTGAGACTATAAGAAAATCATCCTTAGAATAACAACAATCACATATAATATCCAAGTTAAAGTTTGAAACCCATCATTCTAGATGTCTTCAACGAGCTTAAAGACTTGTTTTATGAGTTAATCTATAAATTTAGAAGATAGTTTAAGGAGATATGAAATAAGTTTGAGATCGTATAAACTCTACCGTTAGTGCGTAATAAATTCATCTCTTATTGAAGATAATTCTCATAATTCTAACACACGAAAATGAGAGGCTTCGAGTACCATTAAGCTAATAAATATGTCATAATTTCTTCTTCAAAAAAGATTACAAAATTCAAACTTTAAAGTGAAAAACACGATCCTATCACCTATGATGAAAGCTAAAATGCAAAATAAGGTTGTTGGTATTGATAGAGAACCTATGTCTTTATAAAATATTCCTTTACAAAGTATATTTGTTGATGGCTAAAGTTAGATATGATGATTTGGCTCAAAAAAATATGATAACATGTTCCTAAGAAAATTCTTGAAATCTTATTCCTTTTATAAAAATTTACTCCTTCTGACAGATAATCCATTTCCATACTTTACATTTGTATAAATGTGGTCCACTCAAGCTATTTGAATTCATATTGATATGAGACATTCCATCCACATATAAAGTTAAATTAAAGTTTCTTGAAATGGAATAAAAATATACTTTAATTTACAAACATTCGTTGAAATCCTTTTGAAAGGACTTTGAAATTAAAAATTATTTCTCAGAGATAAAAAAGAAAAGAAAGAAAAGAGAAAGAAAAGAAAGAAAGAAAAAAAGAAGAAAAAGGGAAGAGAGAAAAGAATTTGACTTAATCAATTCATTAATAATAAAATGATGAATATATTTCTAAAGATAGATGACAATAAAGACAGGGTCTCGAGTAAGACAAATGTTCAGATCTAAGTTAATCACATTCATGAGATTATCCAATATAATAATTTTTCCTCAAACTTTACTATTTTTAAACACTTTGCAAAGTTGGGCGTTAAAGTCAACCTACCATACAATATTTGCAATGAATTTCCAAAAATTTCATCATTGTACTCACTTTCTTTGAATTTTGAACCTAATCTCAAATTCAAAATTTAACCTTTCAAATCCATAGAATTTCTAAAAGAAAAATAAGTCAATAGTGAAATGAGCTAAAAGAAATCAGCTTAAGGAGGGAAACAATCCTTAAACTTCCTTTAATTTTTACTTTTAAGCCAAATTTTTTTAAAAAAATCTTGTTAGGTTATCTTTAAAGGTTGGGAAAATCTATCATAAAAGTTATAACTATACGTCGTGACTACCCCAAAAGTGATAGTTCCTAAACTGAAAGTGCAACCTAATGTATCATGATACCAAACAAGATTTTTGATATATGTGCTTGGAGATTGAACACAATCTTCTCATTCAAGGATGGGTCATCTCATGCCAGATAATGAAATGTATATTGCATGTTAAACTTATGTTGGGATTTATAACTATAAGATCATATCTCTAAGGCCCTAAAAATGTTAGTTTATAAATATCAACATTTCATGACCTAAATGTTTGAAATGCTTGTTCATATAAAATGAAAGGATATGTCAAGAATTAAATCTAAAAAAAGTAAAACCCATATTTAGTAATTTGAGAGTTATCTTCAAGCGGTTTTATCACAAAAATCCGAAAATGAACTCTATAAATTGTGCTTTCAACAAATGACTTCCTGGAAGTTTCTAGGATTTTGAATATATCACTGCATGATCAAGTTTGATCCTATTTCGATATAAACGATATTAGAAACACAATCCTTAATGAGTTTAACTTGATATGAGTTAGTGTTCCTAAGAAGAAATGTTTTCTCTTAAACTCTTGTGATAGGTGTTTGTCATCTAAAATGTCATTATCCCCTTTAAAGTTTGAATAGTGTTTTGATAACACTGCTTGTGTTGGCTGCTCTTATTCTAAGAAATGTTACCAACTATATAACCAAGTGCTATGAGGCTAGCCCCTCCTACCAGAGCTGATAGAAACTTGGCTCTAGGGTGACTCTCAAGAGAGTCAGAGCAACGTCACCTACAATCATCCATTGCACTAAAAATAATGCCATTATAGTGGCGATAAATGATAATTATCAATGCTATAAGGAGAACTCCATTGATACTTGGTTCATTTGGACAAAAAAAATCATATAATATTTTTGCATGAGATGATTTAAAGAAGACTTTACTAAGTGGATTTTATTATGTATTATAATGTTATAAAATGAAAAATGAGATAAATGCAATGTATTTAAAAATTTCATCAATTTCTAGATATGAGCCACAATTTTAAAGCATCGTGAAGCAAAAAGAAATCTCTATGCTGGCAAGATAATTATGATATGTTAAAAGTTATAAAAATATGCATGTTTCATTTCTCATAAAGATGCTTTATGGAAGCTCATATATTACATTCTTTGTAATTGCTTCATAAAATACCACAACGATTAAGATATCTAATCAATTGGCATGAAAGTTACTATGTTCCTATGTTATCATGTGTATAGAAATGAAACTTGTGACTTATTCATGGTGGAGATATTATGTAGTCTTCTAGGAGGATAAGTTGATGAACTTATCTTAAGCTGTATTTTGAGAAAAGAGCATAGTGTGAGCTCTTAATTCCTTGTATATAGGAATTTTAAATATGTTTATGGCCACACATTATGGTTTATAAGACCTTTTCAGGATGAGGGAGATATTTTCTTAAGCACCTTATGTTACAACACTCTCTTCTAGGCTAGAGTATTCGATGGGCATTAGGATCATGGTTTTGATTCAACTAATGTGATTAAGATCTGTGATAATTTAACAAGGTAAAAAAACGTTACTCACTTCATCTCTTGTGATATGAGATGATTTATTATGATGTAATGAGCCACTCATTCTCCTTTATATTTCAATAATAAATGACCAAACATTTAAATATGATAGCATGATATGATAAATTATTTGTTTGCATTAAAGATAATTGATGTTATTATGTTACATGCAAGTATACTAAATTATAAATGACAAAACAAACATGATATGGCAAAGCATCAACAAGGCTTATGATGAATTTATGGTAAATGATAAGTTAATTAAGATATGCTTTGTGATGAAATTGCATAAAAATAATATAAAATTATGCATGTTTCTTTACTCATTGTGTAAAAGAATTCTATGCTAGAGTTTT
The DNA here is from genome assembly GCF_001263595.1 of Phalaenopsis equestris. Taxonomy (NCBI): domain Eukaryota; kingdom Viridiplantae; phylum Streptophyta; class Magnoliopsida; order Asparagales; family Orchidaceae; genus Phalaenopsis; species Phalaenopsis equestris. Next base: position 244,891 of record NW_018164444.1, read on the forward strand.
AGTTTTGCTTTGGGCTTTATACCATGTGCACTTATATGTGTTGCTTAAAGGCAAAGTTAAGCTATTTTTGAGGAAAAAAGATGTAGACTAAACTGATCTTATTAGTGAGAAGAAACTAGGCTATCTTTTGGTTTTCCTACTGTATATATTATGTAAAAAGAGAGATGCATCAAGGACGAGAAGACTAAGAGCTATAGAGGTAGGGAAAAAATTTTATTAAATATATTAAATCAAATCAAATAATAGACAAAAATGAACTAATCAAATAAGAGATAGAACCGAACCAAATCAAATCAATATATAATTCAATTTATAAGGTTAGATTTTGGTTTAACCAAGCTTTAAAATTCTAATGAAGATATGTGCATTCAATCTATTCAAATTGTTGGTTGACAATATTGTTAAACTAGTTGATTGATGGATTTTGTTAAACTGTCATATAATTCAATTTTTCAGTCTAACAGTTTTTTCTCAAATGAAGCCAAGAACTAAAATCAAAATAACCCTTAAATTGGAATAAGCAAATCAAACTATGATTTTACCAATTGAACAAATCAAACAAATATGCTCTTTTATGTTCAATTTTTTGGTTTAAATCAATTAGTGAACACCCCTACGTATAGGTACATTCATCACTTCTTTTTATTGGTTTTCTCTTCTTTTTTCTTCGTACTCTGTTAGGCTTCCCGCCCAAAGTAGCATTTGACAGTTTTGAGCTTCTTGAAAGCTTAAATTGAGGCCAAGGATCTCAACATCAGTGCTCGTTTGGTATTAGTACTCCTGAAGGTTATTATGAATTTGTGATAATGTCCTTCAACTTACAAATAACTTAAAAGTTTTGTTTGTCCACATTTTGTGATAATATTTTTTTATAATATTTTGATATGTAGCAAGTTACTTTCAAAAGATGTTAGTCATCTTTATTTAATGCTACTATACCTTCAAGGATATGAAACATTTGTTAAACTGACAGAGTGCTTTTCTGCCCAAAAGCAAATTGAATATTCAGAACATATTAATTCGGCCTAAGGTGTAGCAGAAGTTCTAGTAAAAGTACAGGTGGTTCAGCCATCGCAATAACTAAAATCTCAGAGACAGTTACTGAGTTACTTGGAATTGAATAGATAACATCAAAAGTTTGTTTAAAATTTTGTGATGATTGTTGCTCCATTAACAACTCTGTTGGAAATAAAGATTATTTTTTGTTTCGAATCCACAAATGTTACTTTTAGTCAATCAAAAAGGGAAAAAACATCGTTACAGGTATTCATTTCTAGACATTTTTTTGCCATCTACAATCGGAACTGAAGCTTCTGGTAATGCGTTTGGAGCAGTCTTATCACAACATTCACATCCTATGGCTCGATTATATTAGTAAAGGAATTATTACTACGTATGCAAAAGGCATCCACTAATGCGCATGAATTACACTATTATGGAGGTAGTTAGGCACTGTTGATAGCATTTGCTTCGAAATTGTTTCATTATTTACACATATCAGCATAGTATTCCAGAAATAATGCAGCATGATTTAAACCCCTAAGCAATGAAAATCTCACAACAAAATGTTGGGCCTTGGTTATACTATCAAATATAAACTAGGAGCCTCATGTGGCCAATGCATAGTCCAAATAGATGATCAAGAGTTGAATGTAATAAGCTCGCAAAGGACGACTTCCAAGCCTGAATTGGCAATTGATTGGCTTAAATTCATCACGCTAATATTCTATTGGACTAAATAAATTAGAAACACAAAAATTATCTGTAATGATGCAGTTATATATAGGAATGTAAATGAATAAATATGGTTCTTACTCATGTTTGAATGGTTTAATATATAATTTTTTTTCTTTGTTAACGTTGGAATGGTTTAACATGTTTCAAAAATAGGAATGTTATCAACATTTTATGTAAGGAATGATACAACTGTTGGTGATGGTTGTTTCAGACACGTTGGAAAAATAGTAGTACAACTCTATTGGCTTAACCTGAAATATGGCGTTAAACAATTTGTTTGTATATGATTTATCTAGTACATGACCGCCTGATTACTACAGCCACTGTTTAATCCGCAAATCGATATGCGAAGAAGTGTCTGAATTTTATAAGAGATCTGCCCAAATCCAATGAAAAAATGGTGGCTACGGTGGAGGTAGATAGACCTGCAAAGCATATGCTCATTCTTCAGCTCTTCGCCGCCTTATTTCAGCTTCCATAGCCACAGTAACTTTTGTTGGGGACATTAGCGATGTACATGGCATTTAAAAAGCAATGGAGTTACATAGGAATTCAGTTTTTATGAGCTCATTTGGGAAATAATTCAGCTTAAATGTAGAACTTCAAATCATAATAGTGCTTATCCTGAATTTGATGGGAAAACTGAAGTGACATACTGAGTGTTTATACAATTTGCATGGTTTTGTGATATATATCCACTTAAAATGGGTAAAATTGCTGTTGTTAGCTGAATTTTCATATAAAGCTTTATAAATTCATCAACGGAAGTTGTCTGTCCTTGTGATATTTCTATTATTTCTCATAAGTCTTGCACCTCATATATTAAGGCCGTGATACTTTGCTCAGACAAAGAGGCAAAGTTCTGCATCAATTAAGTCAAAATCTATTGAAGTCACAAAATTGAATGGAAATAGATGACAGGTAATAAATGAAGATAAATTTAGTTTGAAGTGGGTGACATGACTTTAGTAAAGCTCTAATTATAAAGGCAAAAATCAATTGAGCAATCATATTTTTAGTAAATTGAACCGTCCTTGCTATTTATAACTTTAGAGTTATGATGCAGCTTATTTTTGATGTATCGAATCATAAAGAATTTTGAGAAGATCCCAATTTACATCCCAAGACATTATCAGCATAGGTTTATGAAGGTCAATCTTTTGTCAAGCCATCAATAATTCTTGATCCATACTCTACAACAACAATAACAAGTCTTTATCCCACTAAGTGGGGTAGGCTACATGAATCACTTTTCTCCATTATGTCTTATTGACTGTAATACTTTCATTCAAGTCTAAAAAATTAAGATCATTTTTTATACATGCCCGAATCTTTTTAGGTTTACCTCTACCTTTCTTAACATAAGTCAAATCTAAAACATCTACATTTAAGATGACTCTCTAATTGTATCTACCATCGGAGCTACACCAACCCATTCACAAATATATTCATTTCGCATTCATTCTCTAAGTGTAAACCCACTCATCCACCTAAGCACTCTCATCTCAACCAAAACTTAGTTTTATTTTTTTCTTTTATAGGCCAAGATTCTGCGTCATAAAGCATTACAAGTCTCACCACCCTCAAATAAATATTTACTTTAAGTCAACCAATCCTTTTCTATCACACAATAAGCCCGATGCATTCCTCCACTTCAACCATCAAACTTGAATTCTACGAATACCACCCCATCCATATCACCATCACTTTGAACAAAAAACCTAAGTTATCTAATGCGTTCACTCTTTTTAATGATTTGATTACCCATTTTTATAACTTTGTCACTAAATCTACTACCACTAAAGTTATATTCCATGTATTCACTTTTAGATTTACTCAAATGAAGGCCTTTAGACTCTAAAATAGATTCCCATAATTCAAGTTTTTTCTGAACTCTTTCTCTAGTCTTATCCACAGAAGGATATCATCATTGAAAAGCATACGCCAAGGTACATCCTCCTGTACATGTCCATTAAGAGCATCCATAACTAATGCAAAAGGATATGGGCTTAAAGCCAATCCCTAATGTAATCCAAATGAAATAGAAATACCTTATCAATCCTCTTGTTTGAACACAAGTAACAACTCTAGTATAAATTTCTTTAGTGACTTGAATATAAGTCATATCAACACTTTTATTTTCTAGAACTCTCCAAAGAACTTCACTCAGAACCTTATTGTAAACTTTTTTCTAAACAATAAAAATCATATGTAGATCCTCCTTACTCTCTCTAAGGCTCCATCAAGCCTCTCAATAAATGTATAGCTTTCATTCTGGACTTGCCTGTCATAAATACAAACTGATTATGAAAAATCTTAATTTCACATTGAACCTATATTCAATTACTCTCTCCCATAATCTTAATGTATGACACATCAACTTAATTCCTACATAATTTGCACACTCTTGTTTATCCCATTTATTCTTAAAAAATGGGGATCAAAATACTCTTCCTTCACTCATTGGATCCTTTTAGTTTTTAAAATAATATTAACAAGTTTAGTAAACCAAAAAATTCTTAAATCTCTTAAATATTTCCACACTTTTATTGAAATGCCATTAGGTTTTACTGATTTTCCAGGCTTGATTTTCTTGAAAGAGTTTTATTATTCAAACAAATTTTTATAACAAAACTTCTCATATTTTATATTTTCTTGCACATTATTATTCCACCACCAATTATTTTTATTTAAGAAAAATTTTCCTTTTGATTTTCTAAGAACACTTTTTTCACTTGTTTAATAGTATTTGTTAATTTATCCCACATAGAATTTGTTTCCCCTAGAACATCACAAATCTTAAAATCTTGAAGTGTGCTTATAAAAATATTTTTATGTATCTTTTTTAAGTGTCTTTATCTAATTTTATGAGAATATTTCATAGAAATTTTAACTTCTAACTCTTTATCTTAATATTTAAATCATATAGTCGATGTCGAGTATTTAAAGTTTCACTTAGAATAACCTTACAGTCTGTACATTCTCGACGATCTCTTTTTCTCATCAGAAATTAATAAATTTATATTTTATTAGACCCATCTTTATAAGAAATAATATGCTCATTTTTTTTCTTAAATAAAAGAATAGCAATAACAAAATCATAAGCTGAATGAAAATCCAATATCATTCTATCTTCTTTATTAATCACTCAAAAACCGTAACCAGCAAAAATATTTCTGAAATATTCTACCACTCTACTAACATATCCATTTAACACTACTCCAATAAATATTCTTTCTTCAGAATGTATCATTTGTATTAATTCGTCAAAATCATTCCAGAATTTTTCTTTTGAACATATATCTAAAAATACTTGAAGAGCATAAGCCTTTATAATATTAAGAATCTTAGTATCTATGACTATAATTATATCTACAATTTTATTAGTTTTTACAACATTATCTTTCAAACTCTTATTTATTATTACAACTACACCATTTCTAAAAGGACTACTACCTGCATACCAAAGTTTAAAATTTAAGACATTAATCTCTTAGTATTTTCTCCAACTCATTTAGTTTTTTGAATGCATAAGATATGTATCTTCTTATGAACCATAATATTTACCAATTTCATTAATTTACTCGTGAGAGTACTTATATATCAATATCTTATCTTAATATTAGTTTCATAGACTAACTTTTTGAACTGGATTCATCCATAATGTGTGAATTCTTGCTTATTTAACATTATACTCGAGTGACAGTGTAATGGCCCTTATTCATTTTTCACTATATTCAGGTCAAACAACGTGTCGGTTCAAGGGGACGCCCTAGCATTTACACAATAATTTAAATGATTAATGTCATGATTTTTTTAACAAAACTTTTGCGCTATCTGTTGACTACTTAATGTAATCCTCTACAAAACGTCCTTCACATTCAGGGCTTGGGAGTCGGCAATAATAGTGTTAAAAATATTATTTCAATGGTAATGATTATTAGCAAAAGAAGTTTTGTAGAATCTAGAAGAAATATACTCGGCATATCCTACATTCAACCATGCGGACAAGGTCATTTTTAATGGCAAGGGTAATAGTGTGATTGTTAGGAGATACGAAAGAAAAACAGAAAAAGTGATATAAATTTTTTTTTAAAAAAATAAACAGTTCATTTTTTAGCAATATTTTAAATTAAAAATAATAAAAAATAATTAAAATTTTCAAAAATATGAAAATGCACTAAATTGAACCTAATTGTTTCATGATCACTTGGAACTCATTAGAATATTTTTCATAAATTTTCAAAGTTGAATATAACTTTTTTAAAGGCTAAAATATATTTTCTCTAATTTTTTATTAAAATAATTATAATAAATAAATTAAAAATCATAAAAAAAAATTGTTTCTCTGAATTTTCTGAATTCAGAGAGATTTAATAAAAATACAAAAAAGTAATTTTTGTAATTAAAACATATTTTTAACACAATAAATTCCTAACCACATAAAATTCAAAAGCTAAAATCTTTTATTTTAAACACTAAACAAGTAAATTAATTTTTGTTCAGATATTACTTTATTCAAATACTACATAAAAATTTAGCAGAAGTTTCATTTCTTCTCAAAATTACATAAACCATTATCCTCGCATGGGCATTGGCTTAAGAACCGGAAAAATTATTACGTTTGGTGTCCACACATCCAGACATTTGAAATGATCCACCGGAATGAAGGACGTGCAACTCACGAGACATAATAATTTTCCTAAAGACCATAGACTTTTTGCCACTGCACACAACAAAAACCGCATTTATTTTTATGTCTCTTTAAGGAGTGAAATTTTGCTCATGTCATTGCCTTTTTATTTTTGTTTATCCATTTGATTTTGATAGTCGGCTCTGCCATCAAAATAAGAATATTGATAGCTATCCTTGCAATTGACTGTCATTGTTTTCAATTTTTACTTTGAGAATTCAACTGGCTACTGGAAGAGGTTTGACGATATTCAATAGAACTAGTAATGGAGAATGAGAAGCCTCAACGCATAAGTTGAAGCAGAAGTCGAGCAGTATTGCGGGCATCATCAAAGCCACAATGAGGACGTCCCTCCCAAGTAAAGCCAGCCAATTTTACAGCTTCTTCTAAATTGAAATGAACACGCTCAAATACCTCATGAAATGCAATATTTAAATTGATCCATTTGTTCATGGTTGAATAATAACAAATGTAAAATTGAATGTAAGGCAACATGATTTTTGTAGTGTATAACATTAATTCATCCAATGCAAGGCTCTATGGATGAAATTTGAACATACCAAAAAAAAAAATGAAAACCACAACTCTACCTATTAAAATATGAAGGCTTAAAGATTCCTTTGAATTTGCATTCCGGTTCCAACATTGTACGACAATCATAGTCGGTCCAAATCACGATAATAAAATTTGTGCATTTAATTTCTCGCTCCTGCAACCATTTATCATGCATGTATATGGCCTTGCTCAAAGAGACGCCACTATTCACCTGCTTGCAAAATGTTATATAAAAACAAAATTTGAAAAAAATATTACCTCCAGATGATAAAATTGGGAACAATGAGATAGATCCCATTACACCGCCGAATACACGACATGGTGCTACCGGACGTAATATCTTATCAAAAATTAAAAGATTTGATTGCATTTATTTCTACCAAAGATATAAATAAATAATAACATGTGTTTGTTGGATGCTTGTGAGCTTCTTATAGAAATCAGTCAAGACAGGATGATGAGTACGACGAACATATGTCTGAAAGCAATCTTCCATCTCTCCCGTCAAACTATTAACCAGAACAGATGAAAATTTAATTATCTCTTGAGAATTTGGTTGCTTGAACCTATCGCGCGTTGCCTCAAAGTCAATCACCATGAAATAATGAAATTTCTGACGTCTGAATTCATTTGTGTAGCTTTGATCAGGAACTACATTGAATGTCATAAATTGAAGTCTTCAATGGCATCAACAAACATTGTAGGTATTCACACTATGTCGTTGTGGTATCTGAACATCGCCACCGAGACTCACAGGACGCAAAACAATTATTTTATGATAGAAGGGTGAAGGGTAGCAAAAAAGTATGTGTCAATAAACTACTCTGATCATTGAGCGGTGTGAATTGCTATGATTACGTGTGCGCTGCTCCTGCGATCACCTTTAAACCTAGAGAAATCATTCGTGCTATTCGAAGATTCCCCAAACCAATAGGATCTTGCGGTGCTAAGAGATTCAATGGGTCTTGCATTACTGCTTTCCATTATTCGTGCATTCAGAGCACAGTTAATTAAGTAAAGCGGAGGGGACAGAAGAGATTAGAGATTAAATTTTTTCGATTATCTCACAGCTAAACAGCACAGCGCCCAAACGACATTAGATGCTCTGTGCAGAGATGGGGAGACGTGAGCGGAATGGATGGCAGCATGCAAGCAAAAACTTGAGACATTTATAGAGGTTGCGAGGGAGACGGTGGGGACTTACTGTTGACCTCATTTTCAGTGAGGTCTAGTCTTCCTCTTAGGGTTTAGGATCTAGCTTTAGGGACCTCCCTTGACTATCTTAGAACCTTAGAAGTGGTGCCCGCCTCGTTTTTAGTTCGATCTATTTCCGTCCTCTTTTGGAGTTTCGCGTGTGCGGTATCGACTTCTAACACTTAGAAGGATGAAACCGACATGAGGAAAACCAAAATGGATTCCTATAGGACCTTCCCGAGCCTTAGGGTGGCCTTCTGCACAATTCGCACTCCTGCGCGCACC
>NW_018164444.1:257653-258498 GCF_001263595.1 Phalaenopsis equestris
ACCATCTTCAATAGCAAGAGAATCTACAACAACGTGTCCAACACATCCTTCCTTAGCTTTAGAATAACAATCCATAGATTTTCGAGGTCGTTTGTCTAGCGCAACATAAATCCTCCACCTTTTTCTTTAGGCATTCGTATAGCTCTGCCGTACGATTTAAGCCCTAAACTCGTTCTAGGTTCCGAGGTTGTCGCCTGATACGACGTAAACCCTCATATCTTCTAGGCAATTTGAGTGACCCTGTCACGCAAATATAAGCCCTAATTAAATAAAATTGGCGGGATAAAACACTTTAATATTTTCTTCTCAAAATTGGAGCCAAATCATAGGATAGACTGGGAAGTCACTGAGGTTCTCCTCAAGATCTGTGGCTTCCCCTAGTTTCTCTTCATTTGGATTCCTTAACAATGTTCCAGATTTGAGCTTTTCCCCTTCACACCTCTTCGTCCGATTTCGTTGTAAAGTCCTATCCTTTTGACCTCTTTGAAGACATTATCCCCTGATTTTTATCGAGAGTTTTCTTAAGTGACTTCGGTCATTTAAGATGTAATTAACTATAGGGGCTTGCCCTTATAGGGAGCTTTTCCGAACCCAGCTTAAAATAAACCCTATTTAATTATTTGTATTAAATAGGGGAACTTGTCGGCAAATAAAATGGTTTCGCAGACCCAAACGGACGTCATATCTCTCTTAGTTTGTTTGATCGAGCTTCATCCTCAGGTCTTGTGTTTATTCTTCGGGGTAGATACAGGATTTGAGGTAGAGCGCTCTTTCATTTAAACTGTGAAAAATATGAGGTCAGTTTGATTTCGTATTTTTCTAAAATTATATATATATATATATAT
>NW_018164444.1:258655-314626 GCF_001263595.1 Phalaenopsis equestris
GAACTACAAGTGCACTTACGTGTGTTTGCTTCGGATTATAAGGAAAATTCGCAGCTTTCACATTTATTTTATCAGCGTCTGATAATTTTTTACTGAATTTGTATGGTTGAGTTGAGGTAAATAAAGAACCAACCACGACATCTCAATAGAAATGTCTGTTAGTCCATCTGAAGGCCTTCTAAAAACTCCTCAAAACTCTCATTAACTTCTCCTCTTATAAACTACTGAGTTTTGAGGATAAAGTGGAGTACTCCCCTAAGAAAGTATACTTCATATATTTAAGAAGGATTATCATCTCCAATTCAGATGGTTCTTTTATGGAAGGAATTAAAGACATTGAATATCCAATGGTGTCTAACATTTCAAACCTCTCCCTATATATCCTCGAACTAGCCTCTGAAAGTAGTGCTGATTCTTCCTTAGTCATGTCTATCATCCTCAATCAAGCTCTGCTCTATTGGATCAACCTCACAACTCTCTTGAAATTGACTTCTGCAAAGTCAGTCCACTAGATCCAGCCTAAAACAAGAATCCTCGTTTGAATCAAAAGAGGATTTCATAGATTTTAAACCATTAAAAGTTACCTCCTGATCATTTACTCTCATAGTCAACTCCCTCTTTTGCACATCAATCATCGCTCTATCAGTGGCTAGGAAAGATATGCCTGACATGATGAAATCTCATTATCTTCCTTAATATCTGAATAAAGTTTGCAGGGAAGATAAACTTATCCACCATAACTAGAACATCTTCTATAGCTCCCCTAGGATAGATAAGTGAACAACCAACAAGTTGAAGGTTTATAGTGGACTCCTCCTAATCCTAACCCCTTAAAGATCGATAGTGGCATGAAGTTATTACTGGCACTTAAGTCACATAAGGCTTTCCCAAAAAATTTTTTTATTATTGCACAGAGAATTGTAAAACTTCCACGGTTCTTAAGTTTTTGATGGAGTCTTTTTTTTTTTATGATAGCACTACACTCCTCATTAAGTGCCACAGTCTCAAAGTCTCTTAGCTTTCTCTTCTTATTCAAGATATCTTTCATAAACTAAACATAGCTAGACATCACTCCAAAGCCTCAGCAAAAGGGATGTTGATAGTCAACTTCTTAACACTTAAAAAATCATGAAAATTGTTAATCCAACTTTTATTTTTGAAGTCTTTGTATAAATAGTGGGGGTGGTCTTTCTAAGTCCTTCCTAAGCGGTGAAACAGGCCTTCCTAAGTCCTTAGCAAACTTTTTAACTGGTCTTTTAGGCTCAGGGTTATCTTCTACCACCTCAGGTTCCTTCCTAGTAACTTCATCCAATTCCCTTACACTTCTCAATTTAATGGCTTTCACTTGCTCGTTACTCTTCTCCTTAGGGTTCACTTCAGTGTTACTAGGAAAAATTCCTTGTTATCTATTACTTAGGGAATATGCAATTTGTCTTAAATGGATTTCTATGTTTCTAATGACAGCACCTTGACTCTGCAATTGATTTCCCATTTGCAAAACTACTTCCTCCAAAGACAAACTTTTCTTAAACTGTTGATTTGGGTTAAAGCTGGGTGGGTAAAGAGGTCTTGAGTTGGGTAATACCCTGATTATTCTAATTTTTTAAAGGATTGGCTTGATTATTCCCCAACTGTTGATTTTCTATCTCTTGGTTATTACTATTCCAATTAAAATTAGGATGATTCCTCCAACTAGGATTAGAAAAAATTGGAAGAAGGGTTATTCATCCTATTGTTGATGACATTCATGGTCTCGATGAGCAAAGCACTAGGATCTACCAGTTGTCCATATGAATTATCCTCTATGACTGGTGATCCTTGTGGTTGATTCAAGCCTAATAGATCTAACTTCCTAGAGATAGCTGCTACTTGGGAAGTCAAGATCGAAAGAATGTCTGTGTCAAGAACACTAACTACCTTCCTAGGGCTTACTCAATCAAAAGGTCATTGAAAGTTCTTTGTTGTCATCTCCTCAATCGTAGAATAGGTCTCATCAAAAGGTTTTAACATAAGGGAACTACTTGCAGTTGCGTTTAAGATTAACCTAAGAGATCTTACCAGCCCATTAGAGAAACTCTGAATGAACAACCAGTCTAGTAATGCATAGTGAGAGCACTTCCTAAGAAGCTCTTTAAACCTTTCTCAAGCTTCATAAATGGACTCATCATTATGCTGGCAAAAATAGGTAATGTCGTTCCTAAGTTTAGCTATTTTTTTATGGTGAAAAATACTTTGCTAAGAATTTTTGGGTCAGGTCATTCCAAGTTCTAATAGATCGATGAACTAAATAATTCAACCACATTTTTGTTTTATCCCTCAAAGAGAAAGGGAAAAGCCTTAAGCCTCATGGAGTCGTTGGAGAAACCATTATAGCAAAATGTGGCATAAAGTTCTAGAAAGCTCGCCAAATGAAGATTAGGGTCTTCAGAAAGTGCTCCCCAAACTGATTCTTCTGCACCATTTGGATGATAGCAGGCTTTGGTTTGATGGTTTGGCTTCTACGGCAGGAGTATGGATACTAAGGTGGATTTCATCTACCGTAGGATTGACTAAATCTCTTAAAGGTTGAGGCGTGCTGTTATAATTATGAGGTTCAGGATTGTTGTCAGGTAAGTTGGCCATTTCTCCTGGAAGTTGTTGAAGCCTTTCTAATTTTCTTGTTTTTTTAATGGTTCTCTCTAACTCAAGATCGTAGGGTTCAGGTCTGATGATCTTGAACTGCGCATACACTAACAAGGTTCAACTAACAAGGTAACCCTATGCAAAAGATCATGACAAACAAATAAACTGAAAGTACACAACCACAGAATATACTCATAATAATTAAATTCCTAAATTAACAAGTAAACAACAAGTATTATGCAGGAATTAATAAAAAAGAAACGATACAAATACACAATCAAACAAGTATTAACAAGATTGGGTTTTGTAAATAAAGAAAACAATAAAGATTATAGGAAACGGTGAACATTACAGTTTTCAAGTCTAAGACCTAAAGGTACACCTAAAATTTTTAGTTCCCCGACAACGTCGCCAAAAACTGGACACGCACTAGGTACTGCAAAGCACAAGTGGCTCATACAAGTATACGTGGTATATCAGTAGTACTGGAGTTGGAGTGTGGTTGTTGATCCCACAATGAATGAGATGAATTCTAATTGGGAAAAGTTTCAGCATATTAATGCTAGTGCTAGCTTGAAATGTTCATCTAATTTAAATCCTAGAAGAAAATTCTAAGTTATCAACAAAGCAAGTGAAAAGTTACTCAAGTACTTTAAAAGTTTTCCCTTGGAATAGTTCAATAAGTCAACATATGTGAAAATTAATCGAATAAACAGATGACAAACAAGAGCAATACTTTTCCTTTCCCTCTTCCGTTGGAATAAGAAAGTTTAGTTAAGAATTAGATTAGTTCCCTAATTACAATCTCTACCCAAATCACCACTATCTCCCATTAGTTTGCAGCAATTTAGTAGATATATCCCTATTCAACCAATTTAATGTGATTAACTTGGTCGATTCTATTATCATCTTTTTCGAGATTCATAACTCACGACAAATATTAACATCAAATTTGGCCAACATAAAATGTAAATTAAGCACGAAAGTTAATCATCATCCAACAATAGTCATCATTAAACCATAAAGGAACTTCACATACATCTCCCATATTTTCTCCCCCAAAGAAGAAAGAAAATTACTAACTAAGCATGTTTGAACAAACCAACTTGATCATTTGATTGAAAAAGATATTAGAGTACAAAAGTTTTACAAAGAAAATGAAAAAAATCACAAAACAAGAAATCCTAAACTTATCTCCCTTCCTTTACTCTTGAGTAGTTGAAATTACAAGCATACAATATCTTTAAATCTCTCAATTCTCACTTCTCTCCGCTTGATTAATCTTTTCTAGCCTTCTCCCTTTTTGCTCCTCCCTCTAGAATGTCAGAAAATTCAGGAAAAAGCCCCACCAAATCCATCTTCAACCTTTTTATACTTCCTCAAGTAAAATGACATACCTAACTGCTGAAAACGAGCAGTTTTTGCGTCCGGTCGCCTTGGCTCCCATGGTTGGCGCCGGGGCGCCTTACTTTTGCTCAACTTCAGTGCTTAGGCAACCATATCGCGGCGCCTAGGCGCTGCACCATAGCGCTTAGGTGCCACATCTGTAGTGCCAAGATGTTGGGCGCTCGGGAAATTGACTAAAAAAATTTGCAGTTTGAGTGCCTAGGCACTAGATGTCAAGGACTAGACGCCAGAGGTCAACACTTAGGTGCTTGCCTTCAGCGCCCCAACGCTAAGGTCGGGTTGCCAAGTTTATTATCACTCCTGGAACTGATCTTCTAAGGGTTGTTTGTGGTGCCTAGGCGCCCAGTCCTAGTGTCTTGGCGTCAGAACACCAGGTTGCTCATTTTGCCTTATTTTGAATTTCGATTGCTCCGTTCACCTGTTAGCTACATTTCAACACAAAATGCCTTAAGAAACTGTAACATAATCATACAAATAGACAAAATAAAGGTGTTAAATACACAAATTATACGCACATGTCCATAAACATTGCCAATATTTCCTGCAATATAATTATATAATAACTCACGGCAAATGGTAGAATGGAATATGCTCCAGAATCAGCTATCCAAGTCTCAATATCGCTCTCTATGCAACAGTCTAGTGCCTCAGAGTCATCTTCAGTTGCTATATTTGTTGATTCATATTCTTATTATTTTTTCTTTTGTGGTACTTGCATTGGCTGGAGAAATGTCCTTTCTTCTGATAGTTCCAGCAAATAAGACCAATGCGACTCTTGGACTTACTCATAGATATAACCTTTTTTAGTTTTGCTTTTTATTCTGGCCTCTTCCTCTACACTCTATGCTTAAAGTAGACTATAGGAAGGAACATAGACTAAATTCAGCGAATGTCCTCACTAAGAATCAAGTCTCGGATATTATTCAGCTTAAATTTGGTACAACCCAATGACTCACAGCAGTCACCATCACAAACCAACTCTCTGGCAAGGATGATAACAAGATTAATGCATTGCCCTAATCATCAAATGTAATGTCTACAAAAGTCAACCGAGTCGTGATCACATTAAGATTGTTGATATGAACTACAAGTGATGCACAATCTCCCATGTTTAAATTAAATAAATAAAGCATTAAATATACATTATTCGATGCTGATGACTTATCGTACACGTTGGATAGAACTTCCATTAGATCAATTGTAGTCTTCTCCTTGATAATATTGAAAGCAAAGTTTCTCACGAACGTCAAGCAAATCACACCTAGCGCCTGACATTTTGTAACTCTCAGTCTCTTTGGCTTATCTTTTCTGGTTTCTAACCTAGAAGAAATTTGTGCGGTTTCCTCTAATATAAATAATCCTCTATCTACATCTTCAAAAAACTAAAATCCTTGCCATTGTACTTACCAATTCAAACTTTTCCCTCTTCAGTCATCTCTTTCTCTTTTTAGCAAAATGTGGTTCTGATACCATATATTAGGAGATAGGAAAGAATAAGAGAAAAAGGAGAAATAGAAACACAAATCTCACACACAGAAAGAGACTACAAAAAGATTTATGTGGTTCGGTGTTTCGGTTACGTCTACAACCACACTAGAATCTCGCTATATTTCTCTCTTAAAATGAGTTAAGAGAAAAATACAAATAATTAAGATGCTTCACTCATTGATTTCCTCCCCTTTTATAATTTAAGGTCGAGGGGGTATGTTTACAAGAGAAATAATTTTAATTGACTATCCAGCTATCAAATTTGAATTTTAAGTATGCAACCCTTCGAATTTGGTGGCTTCTAATTTGACAAAAATAAGAACATGTGGAATTTGATTTCATATTTTAGAGTGATATTGCCTTATTCATCCACAAACAAAGAACCAAGGATGATAAGAGTTCATTAGATGGATTGAATATAATTGATGAGCATTAAATAGTACGAAGCTTTACATACATACCACTCAATTCCTATGTATTTACACGTCTAATGGCTAAACTTCAATTTTTACACACATCTTACCTACACATGAAAATGTGTGTTTCATTTTTTTTAAGTTAAAATGGTTGTATTTTTATGTGTAAGAAAGACTTGGGTGGAAGAAATATAAAAAGTAAAATATAGTTCTTCGATATGCACTTCATAGGAATTGAGTGTTATTTATTTGAATGCCCATAAATAGTATTCAAGATATGGATGGCAATAGTTAAAGTGGTAATTACTGGAGCTGAAAAAGAGTTTGAAACCAAGAGACATAATAATTGCAAGCCAAAGTGATATTATAGTAGTAGTTAGTAATAGATTGCTTTCATATAACGATTGTATTGTTTGGTTTGTCATTGTAATTGAATAATTTAATGTGTTACTATTTTATAATTGATTTTTAATAGTAAAAATAAAATTCCAGGATTAAAGCAAGACATTAAGATATTTTTTCCTACACTTCTTCCTATTTCTCTATTATTGTTTTCTATTTTGTTTCGATATCAATTTGACTTCCAGACCAATGGGAAACTGTGAGTTTTCGAAAGCTCATATTAATGCCCAGGGTCTCAACATCCTCAATAACATATCCCAAGCTGCACAACAGAATGTAAAGCCATGGTAAGCTTCATCAAAAGAGCTCATTTGTTCTTGAAAAAGTTTATTACGCACTCAAAGCTACAATTAATCCCCTCTGACATATTTGAAATGATTTAAACTAACAAATTGATGTGACATTTCTCAAAGCTTCCATCATTTCATGTGTAAATAATGCCCTGGAGCTTCAAAGACTTTTTATCCTCATATTTGCCCCTTTAAATTCCTCACTTCAATTGTTACTTTCTTCCATCTTTTGGCTTTCCAAGAGCCTTCTAGCATTTTAGTGGCCACTGCTTTGATGACGAAATATAGTTTTTTTAAGGACTCTAAGTTTAACGAGCTTTCAATTCTTATTCATTCAACTGTGAAGATCATTCATTTTATATTGTTCTCAAGTTAAGAACTTTATTGTTCGAGTTCCGAAGGAGGATAAATTTTTTAATTTTTTATAGAATGATAAATTGTGTTTTAATTGATATATATTTTAAACTCGAAACCGTTTGACAACATTTTTGTTTGCTGATTTTTTTTTGTTTTTACTTTTGTTTTTGAAAACATGTTTGGTTAGAATAGTTTTTTTTTTTTTTTTTATAGAAACAAATCACCTTTTTTTTAAAAAATATTCAAAACACTTAAAAGATGTTTTGAGTGCTTTAAAAATACTATCAAAACAAACATGCCTTAATTCAAATCAAAAAGTAAACGCAATAAAATAAAATTAAAAAATAGAAAACAATAAAAACAAAAATGATCTCAAACGGGCCTAATCTTTTGTAAGGAGATTGGACAGATCATGCCAAATTTTCTCTTGAATATTGTTTCTATGAGTTCTAATATGAGGAAGAAAATTATTCCTTGGGATTTAACGTAATTTAAGAATATGTTTTATGTGGGGGCTTTAGCGCATGCATTTCTCTTCAAATCACCCACAAATGATTGGTTTAGAAATTAAGAGTTTAAGATCACACTTCTTGAGGAATACCATGAATTCATCAAGAAAAGGATGCAAGTTCGGATTTGAAATTTTATACCTTGCTAGAAATTGCAAAAAAGGCTTTTTGTGGTAAGTCATCACCTATTTAATCTATTTATTTTAATTTTTAAAATTTGAGCAGTTTGATTATGCTCAAAATGTTTTTCTCAAAGAAAACTATTGTCCATGGAATTTCTGATGACTCTAAAATTGCTAGATTTTTAATGGAAGGGGAAGTTATTAAAATGCAAAAGGATAAAAATTTAAAGTCTAGTTGACAAATATTATTGATGACTATGCCAGCTCAAAGGTTGAGATCTTACTTGCTGACTTATAATGTTCCACTAACTATTTTTGTTACGCTGACTTCAATTATTCAAACTACTATTGGTATTCTACAGACTTCAGATAGTCAATCAGGAAGAATGGATAATAGACAGCTAAACTAAGAGTTTTTTATAACTATAAGCTTCCTTATTTCTAATATTTTTATTCTTATATATTTCTCTTTTAGCTGAATATTTAGATTAGGAATATGTATTATTAAGTTACCTAAAATAGATTATATGCACTTTAATTTGTACCTAAAATAGATTGTAAGATTGTTATTTAATGGAATGAAAGCAAAGGGAAAAGTTAATCAAACCTATTCAGGATTCAGTCAATTTTTCTTAAAATTTGACATGGTATCAGAGCAAAAAACTTTGTCATAACCACCGATAATCGTTGAAGGACCTTCGAAACTATTTTTGATATACCACCAGTAATCAAACCTATTCTTGCGGGAAGGGAGGAGCTATTTCTCCTTCGATTCGCTTTCTACCACGGGAAGAGAGGAACTATTTCTCCGCCTTCGATTCGTTTTCTATCGGCTTCGGTTACAGATGTGTGTTCCTTTGTATGGGCGGCAATAGCACAACGTGGATGAACACGGCGGTTTTGGTGACGCGCATGCGCAATTTTCACCGTGATCGTGGTTCGGTCTCAGGGATACTCAAGGGCTACGTGGGACTCAACACTGCCATCTTCACCGATCTCTGCTTTGCTCTTTTTTTACCGATGACCCGGCCTCTTTCATCCTCATGCTAGTCGTAGTACCTGTTGTTATCTGCGCCATCGCTATGGTCTTTCTCCGTGAGACATCGTCTGGAACTCCAGCTCGGAATATCTCCTTCGTCAATTTCAATCCCACTATCGCAGCTCTCCATCGCTTTCTTCCTTCGATTCAACGAGTTCCAGACGAAGCCGACCGTCGCTGCGGATGGCACGCAGAATTTCTCGGATCTTCTCCGCTGGTCTCTTCGTTCTTCTCGCCGCTCCGACTATCGTGCCAGTGTTCCTCTGGTTCAAGGACCGATCATCCTCACTGCGAGCGGCTAATTCTGACCTGGAGGAGGTTGAGAATCAGATTTAAGTGCCGCTCCTCACCGTCACCAACACGAGAAAAAAATTACCGACGGAATCAGCAATGAGCGGCGATCAGGGAAAGCGGATTCAGAAGAGACCGGAGATCGGAGAGGATCATATTATATGGGAAGCTATGAGGAAATTGGAGTTCTAGGCATTGTTCATCTCGTTTCTCTGCGGTGTGGGAACGGGGATGGTTGTAATGAACAATATGGGGCAAATGAGTCTCTCCATGGGCTACTCCGACGTCTCCATCTTCATCTCTCTCATCAGCATCTGGGGCTTTTTCGACACTCTTGAGCTCTCTCAGATTTCGAGACTCTCAGGCTTCAGCCTTTCGGGCTTCGGCCTTTTCAGGCTTCGGCAATTTTGGGCTTCGGCACTGTTGGGCTTCGACACTTTCAGGCTTCGGCACTTTTGGGCTTCAACACTCTGAGGCTTTGGCCTTTCGGGTTTCGGTAATTTCAGGCTTCGACACTTTTGGGTTTCGGTATTTTCTGGCTTCGGCACTTTCAGACTTCAGCGCTTTTGGGCTTCAGCATTTTTAGGCTTTGGCACTCTCGGGCTTCGGCCCTCTTGGGCTTCGACACTCTCAGGCTTCGGTCTTTCGGGCTTCGACATTTTCAACCTTCGACATTTTTGGGCTTCTGCACTTTTGGGCTTCGGCACTTTCAAGCTTTGGGCTTTGACACTTTTAGGCTTCGGCACTCTGAGACTCCGGCACTCACGACTTGAGGATTTTTTGTCCCGACAATGTAATCAGCTTCTTATTGGCAAATTAATGCTTCCTGATCAGTCAGCATAAATTTGAGAGGGGATGTCAATCAGAAAGGATGGAAATCAGACAGCTAAATTAAGAGTTTTCTATAATTAGAAGTTTCCTTATTTTCAATATTTTTATTCTGATATATTTTCCTTTTAGTTGAATATTTAGATTAGGAATATGTATTATTAAGTTACCTAAAATAGATTATATGTACCTTATTTTGTACCTAAAATAGATTATATGCACCTTATTTTGTACCTAAAATAGATTGTAAGATTGTTATTTAATGGAATGAAAGCAAAGGGAAAAGACAATCAAACCTATGCAAGATTCAGTCTATTTTTCTCAAAATTTGACACAAATATTTCATCAACTACTAGAAATTCACTGACTTTATATTCCATACCTAGTTCTCCTCCCTACTGGTTGGCTACAACATCAAATATTCATACCCTGCTGAGTCCTAATAAATTCAATATACTCGATTCATCTAATTTGCTTTCTCAATAGAGAATTGAAGAAAGATAGCCTCAGTGGCTCCAAGTTATCATTTTTTATGAAAATATAGCTAAGAAAAAGGGTCAGCAGCTAAAAAATAAGAAATACAACTGTAAGTTTGCCAGAAGATAAAAGTAAAGAAGTCACTGCTTACCCCTTAAAGAAATTTGGTCCTTTTTATTTTGTTGATAATACTTGGGTTTCCAAATGGGATGATGATCATACAACCACAAGAATTGATTTTAACTTAGATATTGGTTTGCCTTAAAATAAATTGATGTCAATTCCATATTGATTTTTGACCTTCTACTTTCTCGATGGCTACACATCATATATTTGATACATTTTACACTAATATGCTTTATACTGACTCTATGAGAGCCAACACAGCCTAATGGCGAACAAACATTATGCCAATGAGAACTTATGAGAGAAAATTATTCGCAATTCACAAAGTATCAGCCTTCACTTTATTCATTTAAACTTGAAATTTTAAAATTAAAAAATCTCTATAGAAAGAGAAAATTGGAGAACAAGCTTCTGAAAATATAGTTGATGCCCAAAAATAAAGTTTGTGGCAAGGAATGGAACTAGCAATGCAAAGAGAAATTACCAAGAAATAAAGGCTACTTTACAAAAGGTGAATCAACTTGATGAGCAAATTCAAATTTTCTAAAAACATATTTTTGAATGGGTGGTTTCCTGTAAGATTAAGAAAGAGAAGATTCATATGAGTGCTAAGAACTAAGAACAGGGTATTGGAAGTTTTTATGCAATCTAAGGATCATTTAGATATTATTTCTTCTAACTTTGAAGCCAACATTAACTTTTGTTTAGACAAGTTGTCGGCTCACACTATTACAACCAAAGTTCAAGTGTTTAACTAATTTTTATTTATTGGTAACAGACGAAGAACCTCTAAAGTTGGTTCTAGAAGAGATAAAGAAGGCAACAACAATCATTGAAGTTGACAAAAAAAAAATACTTTTTTTTGTTTTGTTTTTCATATATCACTTCTAAGAAACTTCATACTTCCACAAAAAGATTATATGAAATCCTTTCTCTTCACTTGTTGATTCTTTCCTTCTCTGTAAGTTGTGTATTTATGAGTTATAAGGTCATGTATGGAATCAAGACTATTAAACGGAATGACTATATAAAGTAATTGATGTTCGGATATGAATAGTTTGAAAAAAATAAATTTTATATAGCTTTTGAAGTCTTACTTTGCCTTTCATCATTGATTTATCCTTCAATGAGATAAGTTGCCACCTTGGATGAGCCTTGCCTTTTGCTAGAGCTTTTTATCTTCATTGACGTAACATCTAGACCTACTTAGAATGTATTGGTCTCTCTACTTAATGTGGATTTTGTCACAAAGGAAGAAATTCAAGTTCTAGGGTAATCTAAGAGATATAAAAACCTGGCACAATGCTTTGATTCTTCAAAGAGTTTTAAGTTCTAGTGTTTGAAGATAGCCAAGTCGACTTCAAATTGAATCCTAAAAAAAATAGCTTAAAATAAATTACCAGATATTTGAAACTGAAGTAAAATAATTCAAAAGCAATACGATTTTTATTTAATTAAGTTCATTAGATACATCTTTTCTCCTTATAATGAAATTTTAACATATAATTGAGTATAAAAAGTAACTTTTAAACTTTCCCAGAAGCCGTGGTCTCTCTTATTGCACACTTAAATTACTCTAGCATTTACCTAACTATATGAGTATTATTTTTTAAGAAAAAGCCGGACATACAATCTTTAATGTGTTGACTCTCTAATTCGAAGTTTGTGGACTTCAAATTAAATGTCCTTTCTAAATTACTTAGATCGAACTTGCTTCAGTATCTTTCTATACATTTTTAAGTGAACATATAATATCCAAGCCTCAAGAAGAACATTATTTCAAAGTCTTTAAAAAATTGAGTTCCCAATTTTGTTTTCCAAATTCATCAACAGAGGCAAGTTCCCTAAATTCATTGGCTAAATTTGCTAGAAGAGGTGAGAGTTCTTCGAGTTCATTTATGAACTCACTAGGAGGGGCATGTTCCCTGAGTTTGCTTGCCAAATTTGCTAGGAGAGGCGAGCTCCTTGAGTCTGCTTGTCAAATTCAATGAGAGGCAAGTTGCTTGAGTTTGTTTGCTAATTTTACTAGGAGAAGTGAGTTCCCTGAGTTTCTTTGTCAGATTCATTAGGTGGGTTGACTGAATCTATTTATTGAATTCACTAGAAAAGGGAAGTTCCCCAAATTCATTTGCCAAATTCATTCAGAGGATGAGTTTTCTTACCGGATTTTTTTCATTAAATTTAAGTTTTTCTTTGGAAAACAATTTCTATGCAAAATTAATCATATAATAAAAATTCTCAAAGCTAAGCTTTAATAAACAATTATGGTTCTTTTACAGAGAGCTATTTAGAAAACATTCTTTTCAGGAAGTGCTTGTTTGGGATCACTTTTTATTTTCTATTTTTGTTTTGGGTTTTAGTTTGGTTTATTTTTATTTTGTTTTCTAATTTCTGTATTAGAAAACGCGTTTAGTATTATT
The DNA here is from genome assembly GCF_001263595.1 of Phalaenopsis equestris. NCBI lineage: Eukaryota > Viridiplantae > Streptophyta > Magnoliopsida > Asparagales > Orchidaceae > Phalaenopsis > Phalaenopsis equestris. Next base: position 271,450 of record NW_018164444.1, read on the forward strand.
ATGATTTATATGTTTTTAAAAATAAAAATATAAATCATGTTTGGTTGGATATTTTTTATTTTCTTAAAAGAAAAAAAACTATACTTTTTATAAAACGGTTGGGTCCACGTGTGCTCCAGTATTAAGCTCTGCCGCTCATGGCGTATATGATGTCTTCTTTGCTCCACTCAATACGAAGCATTATTTGTGGGAAGGCAGCAGCGAGTGGTGGCGGGACTTGCTATTTTAGATGTTTTAAAAATAGGTAAAAACATATTTTTTCTGTTTTGAGTATTTTAAAAATATAATTTCTCCTCTAAAAAAAATAAAAAACAAAAACAAAACAAAAAACAGATAAGAAAACATTTATTTTTTGTTTGTTTCTTATTTTTTTATTTTAAAAATAAAAAACAGAAATTGATCCCAGACAGCCCCAAAGAAAATTTTAATTCAACTCCACTTCATGTTCTCAGAACTTGTTTTTTCTAGCACAAGTTCGGAGTCGATAGGCTCCAAGGCCAACTTATTCTTTGATGATGGAACATCTTTCCCAAAATAAACCTAATTTTTCAAACATTATTGTCTAGTTGTTGTATCAACCTTTCTTACCACTAGTTACTCGACATTAAAAAGCTTTTTAATTGAATGTTTAAACCATACTATTTCATAATTTTTCTATTAATTTCCTCCCATCTTATAGAGGTTTTAATTCTCAATTTTTCTAACAAGCCCAAAAAACTTTGTAGTTACTGTTTAGTTTTATTTTATCGTTGTTAATTTCTTCTTCAAAAATTAAAGTTGACAAATGACACCAACATTTGACTGTGCAGATTATATGCAGTTAGTAAGAAAGCTTATGTTTCATTGAGAGTGGTGTTAGCCCAAAAATAGAGTGGTTCTCAAAGTCCATAAGAGTAATAATAGAATTTCAGCACATTTGTGTTTTGCTTTTTCAACTTTCTTTCATAAGAGATTCAAGATCAACTTATTGACACCTTCGTCCTATTAATTAATTTTAGGATGCTGCATTAAAATGAATTTAGATCAAATTTCCCTACCTTTGACAAAATACTTTTTTTTAGACAAAAAATTGTAGCACTTAATCAAAATGATTATTATCATTGCAAGACTAACTGACAACTTGCATTGGTCTAGATAATGCTGGCAATAACTTCTAAAGTCATTTTTGATTCAATCCATTAAATAGAACAATCAATCATTATCAGAAGCAACATTGTTCAGCCACTTGCTAGAGCAAAATGATTAATCAAATCTATTCTTATAATAACAAATGACTATGGAATGAAAATTTGTTGTAGCTTGATGTATTGGAGGAAACCTTTGACATCAAACACATCTTTTATAGAATTCTGCTGCATCTTCTTTGAGAGTAGGCAAAAAATATCATTGTCTGGATGGTATATTTGTCAAAGATTATCCATCCAAATAATTTTTGCACTCTCCTAAATAAGCCTCTTTGAGAATATCTTCGATTTCATTTTCTCTGGCATACTTAAGGCTAATGGAACTAGTTGGTTTTTTTAATAGCTCTCCATCAAGGGTTATATATTAGACAAGTTAAATTTTAAATCTGTTGTGATTAGTAACTATAAGCTAATTTTCTTAGTCTTCAATGCATCAATAAAAGGATTAACTTAACTTAGAGATACATAGTTTTACATTCAGCATATATTCTTCTTCAATGGCGAGATGAGATAATTCTAGAGATGATCTTTCGTAGGTTTTTTTGCACTTTTGAAAGAAAGTTAGTAACTTAATTTTTTTCTTTAAGAATCTGTTCAAATCTAAAATATCCAATTTTTTTAATTTCATTTTTGGCATTGGAAAGATATTTCGACATATTTTTTTCTTGACTCAATAGCCTATATTTTAATGCTGGTTCTTAGTGTCTAAGAAGATTTAGAATTCACTAAATTTGATTGACTATTTTAAAATTCTTCCAAAATGATCAGGTTTTTATTATACTGCTTTTAGTGAATGGGTAATAACATGAATTGAATCTACTTGAAAATATGATCGAGGTATCAAGCTGTGGTTATTAATGTTCAAGAAAATTTTGTTTTAGTTTAATGAAAGCTTTGTTACAATCTTAACTCCACATGAATTATTTGGCCCTTAAGATTTTAAAAAAGGTATGCATTTATTTCCTGCTTTTGAAATGATAGGTCTTAATCTTTCATTTTTCTTCAAAAAGTCAATTTAGCTCTTTAGTAGTCTTTGGATGGAGCATATCAATAATAACTTTTATCTGGTTAGGATTCATTTTTAACTCTTTCAGGGTAAGCAGAAAACCCAAAAAAATTTTTGATTCATTCCAAAAGTGCAACGATTCAGATGCATAGTTTTTTTTTTTTCTCTTTTTCAATGTTGAAATCTTTATTATTATTATTATTATTGCTAAACCTAAAATTTGTTGTTTAGAGGGTATTACTCTTCACCAATATGTCATCGACATAATCTTCATAGCCCACTAGACATTGTTTAAAACATTATCTATCATTCTTTATTATGCTCCTGCATTCTTCAAACCAAATGATATGACATTATAGCAATATATATCATCACTAACAATAAAATTAATTTGTAATCAGCAAGATACATATTTATCTAATGATCGTTATAATGCATCAAGAAAACTAATAACTTGAAAACTTAAAATTGAATTGACCAAGGAATCAATTCTAAGTAGAAAATATATGTCTTCCGGGTTGAACGATTGAAAATTGGTAAAAGTTGATGCACATTTCTCATTTCTCATTCATCTTTTTATATCATCACAACATTTGAAATCCACTCTAGATATTATATTTTTTATAAATACATTGTACTTATGATAAATTCAGCTTTTAAAAGTTTTTGGACCTACACAATGAATTAGTATAGCACACAATACATCTTGTCAATTTTTTTTTTTTAATTTACCAGACATTCTTCTCTTCATTATATTTGTAACAAGCAAAGTTAACATCTATACATGGCATTTCAGCAGCCAACCAAGAAAAACATCAATACTCTTATTAAGGGTATTGTTTAACTCTTCTTTATGTACACACTGAATCAATTATTGTGCAAAGAGTTTATAATTTTTTTCCAAAGTAGGTATTTCATCTATTAATTCAGCAGTCTCAGGTTTAGTTCCCTTTCAAACCTTGAGTTGTAGTACCTCTTGAATATCCTTGATGGCTTTTTAGTAGCACAATTGATTGCAAAATTTTTTCTTGTATCAAATAAGTGGGGGGCACAGCCTTGATGGTAGTGAGTAGAGGATAACTACCTATCACATTATAAGTCATCAAAGCATCCATATTGATGAAGTCAATCATGGCTATAAATTGATGCTTCCTTCTGTCAAAGTGATTGGTAGTGAAGTAATTTCTTTTGCCTCCCTAAATTTGCAAGAAAAGATGAAAAGGGGCCTAGCAAAGGGAGTTGAGCGACAAAAATCTAAATTCATCTCTCCATAACACTTATAATAATATTCATAGAACTTCTCATATCAATCAAAATAATACTAATCTAATAGTTGGCTATTATGATCATGATGATCATAACATCAGTTGCATGGGTTTACCTTCATCAGTCTGTCTTCATCAGTAAAAATAATGGGTATACCTTTAGTACTTTTGGGCTTTTAATACTGTGATTGAGTTAACCTCTCCTGACCAACATCGCTTGAGGCTAGCATTTAAAAAAACTTTTCTCTTGCACTATGAATGAGTAAAATCCAATGATATGAACTGCTTGGGTTAGGATGAGTTTATTTCTTTGCTCTTTTATTGGCTTCTCCCCCCAAGCTTTACTAAACTGAATTTCAGCTTCCTCGTCTTCATTGATTCTTCGATTAGGTTAAAGAGATGACAATCCATAGTTTTTGTAAAAAGTACAATATTTAGAAGGATCCTGGGAACGAGCAGAACCTCACATCCGTCCAGGTACTTTGAAGTAATTGTTATTTTAAATAGCTTCTATTATTTCGTTCATTAATACTCCTAATAGGAAACATTGAATATTGATGATCTGGGACCAGCCTCTACCTCTTTTGAAATCAGCATCACTGGCATTTTTTTTTCCCTTGAGAATGACATTCTCAATTTTGTGATTGTTGATTATGATATTACATTGCTGATGTTAAAAGCAAAACTTCTCACCTGACTTCAAATTTCTTGGGCAACTTTGATGAGCTTTGAGAAATTACTAAAAATTTCTCCCAAATAGAAGTGACGCAATTGATTCTTTGTCATACTCGTCAACATTAATATGACTATTGATGAGTTTAAGCAACTTAGGTAAAGTCCTAGACTACTGCAATCCGAGTACATGTCTAAAAGATCTCTCCCATAGACCTTGAGTAATGCAGCCTCAGTCAGTTGGCTTGAAATCTTTAATCTTTAAAATTGCTTGATGAAACCTTACAATGAATTTCTTGAAAGTCTCTTAATCTTGTCTTACTTTCAATAAAGTTTGATAGTTTTTATGGGCTTTTGGGTGTTAACAAATTGAGTAATAAATTGCCTCTTAAATTTGATAAAGGAGGAAATAATTTCCACGAAAAGATGAGAGAATAGCCAAAATAGTAAATTTTTAAAAGTAATGAAGAATACAATACACTTAAGTGCATCATTATCATTCAATAGAGAGATAGCACAGTTGAAATAAGCAGACTAATTGGCTGGATCTATTTTCTATTTGTAAGAACATAAATGTGAAATTGAAACTTTGCTGGAGGCTGAGCTAAAAAACTCTCCCTTTAAAACTTTTTAAAGGTAATGAAGAATACGCTAAACTTAAGTATATCATTATCATTAAACAGAGAGATACCATACTTCAAATAAGCAGAATGATTGGCTGAACTTGCTTTCAATTTGTAAGAACCTAAATCTGGAATTAAACTTTGTTGGAGGCAGAGCCTAAAAATCTCCCTTGAAAAGCATTCAAAAATTGATGTTTACATTAATTGTGATTTTAAGGAAGAAAAATAAGTTATTCATTGCTTTAAAAAACATTTTTCATTTATCATCAATGTTGAAGTTAATGAACTCAATTTTAGATGCTAACAATGTCATAATAATAAGCAATAAATGAATAACTAGAGAACAAAAGAGAAGTTATAGTGAGAACCTCTAAGATTTCATTAGGTTTCAGAAAATACAAGACTTAAATAAAAAATAATTCCAAACTTACTGCATTATTTGAGTCCTTATTTGCAAGCTTAAGTCGAGGCATAACAATAAATTAAAGCTATATTTTTGCTACAGAGGTACGGGTGTGCATTATTTGGTTTATTCAGTTCGGTTGCAAAAATATAAATTCAGTTCGGTTGCAAAAATATATTTTGATTTTTTATTTTTAAAACTTTAATATTTCATTTTCGATTATCGGTTTGGTTTCTGAATCAACCTAAAAAAACTGAAAAATTCAAAAATAGATAAAGGTTAATGAAGTTAAATCAATATTATACATCTAAGATATCTAATTAATGATATTTGTTCATAACCTAAATCCAATTGATAATTAAATTTTGGTTAGTTCATAAGTGAACCGTTAAAACCTAATTAAATTTTAGTTCGGTCAGTTCGGTTAATCAAAACTTTGATTAGTTCGGTTTTTTCGGATTTCTGTTGTAATTAGTTTGACCAATTTGAGAACCGATATATCCAAACCAGTTGAACGCTAGCCCTCGTACATAAGTACAAAGTTCACAGCAAGGCTTTAATAAATGCTTACTTTAAAATATAACAAAAGTGTAGTAAAAATATTTGGCGAGTACATATTGTTTACTTAGTAGAGATCAAATTTATAAGAAGTCACTTGCTGAATTTGCTTAAATCTACTAATTTCAGCGAGTAGATTAGTGTTTGGGCAAATGGCCCTGACAAGATTCAACGAGTTGTTGGCAGTGCTTGAATACCAAGCCAACTAGGCTTGTCAACCCATACAATAAACACACTTGAATGGAATATTTTGATAAAAAATCAAAGGGATGTTCACTATGACTTAGTCTACTTCAATAGATTTGATCTTTATGGCTTGACTGACTATACTTGAATGTGATCAGCCAAGTAAGATCAAATTGACATGAACTAGGTTTAAGCTATATTTGGTAATATATTATTAAAGTTAAATGAGTTTTTAATCCCCCCCTAGCCAATTCCTCTACAACTTCTAAGTTGAATAATCATATCATCATCAAACCATTCAAAAAAAGCCCGTACTCTAATCCTATCAATATCACACATAAATTAACTACGCTAGTACAACTACTCGTTCTACGATTTCCAATTTCATACCATTCATATCAATATGATCTCAAAATTTTATTGATGATCTAATACTTGACTATCACAAACCTTAAACATTGATAAGGTTCGTATCCCAAATCTAGCCCAATTACTATGGATCAATCAAGATAATCATATTCTTAGTGTCATTGATGGCTTCATATCACCCAACTCGATCTCAGTTGTTGCATCATGGTAAATCTCATGGGAGGCTTGGTGTATTCCTGCCAACTCCCACACAAGGAACATGCACAACTACTAAGTACATGCAAGACATCAAATCATAACTCATGAATAAACCATGCATAATTACATGATTGATGAAGATGAACTCAAACTGAAAGTTTTAATAGGACTTGATAAATAATGAAAAGAGCTTTGTTTGGCCATGCATGTCAGCGAAAGTCATAAACACATAAAAAACTTACGGTGCATATGTATGTTATGGTTTTGCCTCCAAACAAGCCTTTATCTCACAACATGGAATTTTAGAGTTATTCATCAACTCAAAGTGCATACACATGCTATGACTCTAATTCCAACAAAGATTTTAGCAAACCTATGTAATTGATATGTTGTGGTTTAATGACACAAGCCCAATGATACTATGAACACGTAGATTTAAGTTCAAATAAGCCTAAATCAAGTAGCCTGAAGAATAATTGAGAACTTTTTTAGGCCATTTGAGCGTACAATTGTACTTCAATATTTATATGCTTATACTCAAAATAATTGGCAATATTAATTCATCAAATCCTAGCTCACTCAATTCTAGTTTATCAAGGTGCCAATATACTCAAAATATAATCAAAAGCTATTTATTTAAACAATTAATTTGGGTATTCCATTTTTTTAACAGAATATATCATAATATTTCCTCAATAAATAGTCCTTTTGCCTACATATTCAATGGAGTACTTTTGTTGGAGGGAATTATAGAGCTTTAATTGCCATTTAGCAACTTAACCATCAATTTATGAGGTTTCACCTTTCCAAATTTCTCCACCACCTCTTCTTATCACAATCTTCCATTTGACTAGGAAGATACTCATTGTAAGGGGTGAAAATAAATTGTGTCTAGCTTGAGTTGGCCCAAGGTTGAGCTTGATTAATTAATCGAGTTCGAGTTCAAACTCGAGTTCATTTCTAAGAGTTTGAATTGACTCACGAGCTAGCTCATTTATTATCAATAAAAATATGATTCTAATCCTTGCATTTCTTGTAATAAAATGATAAAAAAATCACCTAATATAAGTGGCATAATTTTTAAAGGTTTTTTTAATTAGTTCTTAAAATTTTAAATTTCAGTACATTTTAAGTATATTTTATATTCATATTTTTTAATCAGGTAGCTCATGAACTAACAAGTCAAGTCGAGTTTGGCTCAAATTTCGATCATTAGTTCATTATGGCTGGTTCACGGGTCATTTATCAAGCCGCTGTTGAGTCATCTCATAAGCCGGCTTGACTCAATTACATCCCTATTCATCATCATTTGCCTTTCAAATCCTAACTTTTGACATTGACATTCTCCACTATCAACAACAAATGTTGATGTCCACCATCACCTATCCTCCTCCATTGCCAACGGCCTGTGCTTTGGCACTGTTCCCAACAAAAACTAGCAATCATCATTGCTTATATTTTATCACACATTATAAATCTATGCCAACTATCATCACCATTCTCCGCCTTCTAATATTTTTCATTGTCACTGCAAAAGACAACCCTTATGGAGGTTTTATATAAACATGTGAGTACACAAGCACACATGCATTCTACACACCTACATGCACGAATGCATGCGTATATAAATAAATCTGTGTGCATACAGGTGTGTTATGCATATATAAGTATTTTTAACTAAATTTTAATTCTTTTATAAAAGCTGTAAAGGGTCTATATATGTTGTGGTATCATAAAAAAGACAGAAAATACACTTTTTTATTATTATTTTGAACTTCTCATCCTCTCCCTTACCATGTCAATTCAACTTATATGGAATGCGTTCGTCAATATATGAGAATTTTTTTACTGAATTTTGATTCTTTTGTAAAATCTACAACTATATTAAAAATCTATTAGGTTCAATGTTATTTAGATAACATTGTTATCCATATGGTAATGCTATTCAGTTAATAATGTAACCTTCCATATGCAGTGCATTGGTTTTGATGCCATGTTATCAAGAAGAACCAGCAGTGGCTATGACCTTTCCTACTAATGTTACTTAGATCATCTGAGGGTTGTTTGCTTGAAGTTGTTATCACAGTACAACATTTGAAATGCAGCGGCGTTATATTTTTGATGACTGGTTCAGAGAAAAATAAATCTAAAGTAATTTATTGAGAGATTTGAAACTCACAAATAAATTAATTCCCATGTTCTGAAATTTGCTTGAATTGGGCGAGAATTCCAAATACCCCACGCATTTGCGCAAAGCCTCCATACGCAACCTCATGAGAAGCCTCCGCCTCGCACACATCCTGAATTCGAAAATGCCCACACGAAACCTTTAACACTGCCCTCCATTTGCACTGGTGATGTTCTTCCGAAGCCTTTGCACTGCACCATCCTGGCTATGCTCTCGTGAAGCCTCTATAGCCGGCTCCTGCCTTGGCAATGCTTGCGCAAAGCCATGAACCGCAATTGCAACCTCCTTAGAAGCTCAATGAGATTGCTATCTCCTTTCTCTCCAGCATCTGCCAGCATTGCTCTAGCGATGCTCGCATAACCACCATGCCGGTTCCACTCCGTGCCGCCCTATGTTATTAGCTTATTGTTTTAGTCTAAATTTTCTTTTTTATTAGTTCCAAGTGATGCGGTGTTTGGCAAATTTAATAAATTCAGATTTATCAAATATAATGTGATAAAAGACCTCATAAGTGACAACAAAATAAATCCTCTTCACAATCGAATATAATAAATTTGGATTTACGTCATAAAAAAAATGAAGCACGAGAAAATTCTATTCAGCAGAGTGTTGGATTTAGTTTTCATTTTTTTCAAGTTCAGATGGATTTAATTTTTAAGTTTATTGTTAAATTCTATTAATAGTATGCTAACAAACACCTCTTAATGCGTTGTTTGGTTGAGACTTAATTTTACATTAAGCAAAATTTATTAAATTCAGTGAAATATGATTCATCAAACTCTGTGATAGGATTTAATAAATCCAGATTTACAACCTAAATTAAACGGAACGCGAGGAATATCGACGGAATGTGAGAAATTTTGATTTAAAGAAACGTTAGATTTAGTTTCTATTTTTGTGATGTTTGACTGAATTTACGTTAAATACATGGAGTATTTGAAAATAAAATCTCTTGGATTCCAAATTTATTGTATTTAAAACACACCTTTTAATTTTAAATACTTGCAATTAAATCACCCCCAAATAGAAGAGAAAACATCAATTCTTTTTGGTTCACTAGTAACGCTATTTTAATGCTATCCATAAAAACACAAGCCACCAACCCTTCTAAATCATGGGGTTTGATGAGCAAAAAGAATGGTTAAATCATTCTTCATTTAGACAAAATCACCATCTAGATACTCAAAGCAAATAAAGATGAACATGTTGCACTATGTATTTAGTTAAATGGTGGTCAAAAGAGATTTGTTTCTCAACCCTATCAATGAGCTCACATGGCACTGAAGATTTAGAATGGTATTCATCAATCATCATGCTGCTTGCTGCACAAAAAATTAAAAAACAAAAACATTCATAAAAAATAGTCAACTAAAGACTTTAAACTAAAAGAAAAAAAAATAAAAATCAAAATTATCATGAATAAAAAATTAATCAAGATGAAACATCTGTTGTAAAAACCTAAGAAGAAGGTATTGTCAACTCTACTTGATTGCTTCATAGTCATAACAAACTGGAGTTCAAAAGATAAACATTGGCCTCATCCTTAGTTATTTACAAGAGGAAAGTCCGGAAGAAATGATTGGGTTGCTTCCGTTGTGTCCATTACCTCCATCTTCAAGGGCATCAAGCATTGTATATGGCCAATTTTATTATTGATGATTTTAGAAGCATGGCTAAATCAAACTAGTGAAAGCATTTAGAACGAAATTTCATTAAAAGAAATAATGGATACCATTAGATAAGTAAATTTTTCCAAATCCACAATTAAACTTGCCACGAATCAATAGAAAAGCAAATCTCATTTATGGAGATTGAAGCATGATAACCCATTATTTCTAACCAATAAACACAAAGAAGCGCAAATTTTCTAATCAAACCAAAATGCTTCAATAAGAAAAAATATATTCTATACCTAATGCAAAACATAAAATTAAGAAAAAATCAGCATAATTTAGAAAGGACACATAGCTTTCCTTGAATCAACCATCAAGCTTTTAGTAACTTTGTTGCCAACCCCTTAGCCAATCCAACACTGTAAACTTCTAGAATGTGACATACACTTCAAGCTATTAATGATGGAAAGTACATGAAAGGAACCTATGCCACAAAACATGGCAAGTACATCAAAGCATTTGGTGGTAGCTCAACTCAAAAATATCATCAATGGAAAGATAAAAGCTTGCATTGTAACAAAATAGTCCAAAAATTTGTTGAGTAAGGGTCACTCTTACCCCCATTGAGTATGATTAGGTGTTGTATCCGAAGGGTTATTCAATGCTCAAATTCAATACCTTTAATGTTGATGGCAACCCTAAGCAACATTTTTGCTTAGTTTAAAATAACTTACAACAATAATATAATAATGATGCACTATCTTCAACCAATTTGTTTATAGTCTACAATGAACTATTTTTAAATGATATGTGAAGCTTATTAATGAGTCAATCAAGGCATTCACTAAGTTAGAAATAATATTAAGAAAAAAAAAATTAGTGCTAAGGAGAGCACTATCAATACTAACCTTACTTTAGAGAAGAGGAAACAAGAAACGTTACTCGTCATATATATAACACCCTAACAAAACTTAAGCTTGAAGTGTGAATAGAATCTAGAAGAGAAGCATGTCATTTATCTACAAATGGGAAAAATGACACCCTACTTCTACATAGCCTTTATTACCACCTTTCAAAAGCTAATTGATAGGATGGTAAAGTTTGAGAAGCTGAATTGGTATAAATCAAACAACTTTTCATATAGGTATAAGAGCATAAATCTCATAATTTGAAAAGAAGTGAAACACATGCTATTTAACTCTACCACAATAAAAAAACAATTTTTTTTTAAAATTTCAATAGGGGAAACCAATCCATTTATGATGATGATAGAAGAAAGTAGCCAACAAATTAAATCCACAACCAAAGGTATGATTGGGTGGAAGTGATAAAATTCAAAACTTCCTTAATTGGGTGGAGTTTTGGAAGCAAGAAAAAAGAGTTGAATATCTAGCATTGACCCTAAAACAAACAGTTAGCAAAGAATATTCATTCAAAATGGATAATGTGGCTAAAATATTCTCATAGGAGGTTAAGGGCTGGTCTATAGTTAATAAAGTGCAGATACAAATCCAAATAGTATGTTCATTACTATCCCTATCATTAATAAACATGCATCATTTAAGAAACTATGTTTTTAATGATTAAATAGAAAAAAAATCTAGTAAAGAGTTTACACTATTTAACAATGTTCTAATTTACCTAAAAAGGAAATTGATATAAGCAGTCGTTGTAGACCTTGTTTTTGGTCAACCCTATTTTCCTTGCTTATACTTAATTGAATTTCATTAGTGTTGAGTCTTGAGCTAATCCTTATTTAATAAAACTGAGTTTTAACTTAATAAAAATCAAAATTAATCTAAACAAACTTCATAGACAATTAATTTTTAATTTAATCCAAAAGATAATCTTAAAACTAGCCTTAGGGCCTGTTTGGGGAAGCTTATTTAGTGCGGTGGCATTTTGAAAACGCGTCTTGCCTGTTTGAGTGAACTGCATTTTGACAGCTTATGCGTTTTCAAAATGCAGAAAATAGGATTTTCACATCGTACCTATCTAGGTGTGGTGGGAGCTTATTGGTAACGGTCTGGCTTTTCCAAAAAAAATAAAAATTTATAATAGCCACAACACCTAGCTTATCAGCAGATTATTTTTAATCAGCTTATCAGCAAATTATTCAATAAGCTACAACTGCCCCAAACAGACCCTTAATCATTAAAACTTAGATATTATTGTTTCCTCTGGATCATTGTTGAACTCAAAATTCTTTTAAAAAGTTGCATGATACTTATTATCAAATATTAAAACCATACAAATAAGTTCAAAGATTGTTTAGAATAATTTTTAAGTAAACCTCTTTAATTTAAGTTCTCATATATGAATATTTTCATCATAAACCCTAAAATTATCATTTTCTTCATTGGTCAATCTGGTGATCCAAATTACATTCCTTAAGTTACAGATCTTCATAATCACATATGGGGGAGCATGCAAGCCAGTTTGGTGGTCATAAGACACCGTTTTCACTTAAAATTATGCACTTAGGGTTTTCATGTATGAAAAATTATGTTTTATAAAAAATTTCAATGTTTCATTATTTTTAAAAACAGATTTCACCATTAAGTCTGTATCATTGAAATTATTCAAACGAGTCCCTTAATGGCTAATTTGGACTCCATTTGAGGGCTCGTTGAGCTGACGATAATGAGTTCAACTAAAATCAAGCTAAATCAACTTAATTAATGAGTTTAACTAACTAAAAACAATGCTTGACTCAAATCAAACCCAACCAAGGTTTTGAAATCCATTCAAACATCTTTCTAAACACAGGAATATATGCTCAAATCAAATCAAACCTAACCAACCCCTATTGGACTATCTTAAAATATAAAGAAGATGGAATTATAGGCCCAATTCTTGTCTTAGATAAATTTTTCTCTAATCTTAGCCTATAAAAAAGGCATAAGTTAAAAGGTTGGGGTTCAATTGCTCACATTGATAACACTCCCCATTTTCCTTGCTAGCATCCAGAATCTTCACCTTCCTTAGTTACCATTCCTGATTTTGGAATGATAAAACTCTTTTTGAGAAAATCTCAATCGTGAAATGATTATTGCATAAGGAGGCAAAATTTTCTAAGCTCATTCAAAAAAAAAAAAAAAAGCTGATGTGCTTAGGTGAACCTCACAGTGCTGATTCTTGCATCAATTCCTCACTAACCTAGGTACAATAAAAAAAAATACTTTCTTCCATTCTTTGTTTGGTAGTGTTCCTTTATCAAAATAATATACCAATTATTTTCTTTGGGCATGTAATAAGATATTCAAGTTATAGTAGATGGACATAAAAGTCCTTTTCAAAATGAAATTATAAAGCAAAACGTTTATGTAGAGCATCCTGTTGATCACTTAAATAGAAACCTATAGCTTAATGTTCGCTCCAAAACCAATGTATGAAAGGTTACATACTTTCTTGAGTGTGTTGGGCTTCAACAAAAAAAATAATACTACTATGTTTATCAAAAAGTTTAAATATTATATGATAGTGACTCAAATTTATATAAATAACATTCTATTTGGGCAAATAAATGATTCACTATCCCATTATATTACACAAGTTATGACCATGAATTTAAAATAAGCTTGTTGCGTAAGCTAAAATACATTCATGTTTTATAGGTCAAGCCAATAATTAATAAAATATTTATATTTTAAAATATGTCTATCAATTACCCTAATTTTAAGATTTGACATGAAAGCTTTCAGATTTATTGGTAGCCCCATGAACCCATAAATAAAACTTAATAAAGATTACTCTAAGCTTTATAAAATAATGATGATATCATTATTACATTTGACAGCCAGTTGACCAAATATTGTGTTAGATATATGTCTATTTGTTAGATTTTAAATAAATTTTTATGATATTGATTAGATATGTCAAGTTAATTGGCCTTTATACAAGAGCACGTGATTAATCAATTAATAAAACATGACTAAAAGTATCATCCCACATGGACATTAGTTTTTACCCAAATTGTCAAAGCAAAGCTATGAGCAAAAAAAATATAATTCTATGATTAATGAAAGATAACTAATTATGACTTCTAGGTTGTACTTAATTGAAGGAAATCAATATAGTTAAGGCATAGGGATTAAGCTTCACCAATGATGATTGGCTTGGGTGATTTTGATTAAAGCTAGAAGGCCATCTTGAGCTACTGATGTCCGATCAAAGTTGGTTGTTATTTTGCTCTTGCAGTCCTATGATAGTTAACTTTTTTATCTGATAACATATCAACCTCTCAATGATAAATTCAATGCAATAAGATGCTAGCATTAATTTTTGAATATCAATAAAGACTACACATATTCATCATAATTATCTTTAATTTAAAATTCATCATTGTGGCATTTGATTCATGATGAGTAATTTTATATTTCACATTTTCAAGTTGGCATATAATAGAATGTTCATGGTCAAAATAAAATATGCAATGCATGCAACAAAAGAGAGTTCTAATGTTTAAATCAAAATCACATATAAATCAATAAATCATAGGCTATATCCAAACCTTAGAAAGGGGATTAGCTCATGTTCAAATAAATAAATAAATAAATAAATAAATAAATAAAAGAAAAATAAACTCTAAAATCTTAGGCATAATTGTAATGGAAAATAAACAAATAGAAAGAGAGAGAGAGAGAGAGAGAGAGAGAGAGAGAAACTTCTAAACTAAGCATTCATGTCAAGTGTGCAATGATCCTCTATTTTCTTGCAATGCCTCAAAATCCTCCTTCAATTGCCCTAAGGTTCTTTAAAATTCATAGAAGAGAGCCTTGAAGAACTTAATCTGATTTTGCCAAAAATTTTCTTGATTTTCTAAAAAAATAACTTAGAAAATGATGGTTTATTAAATTAAGTCTAGTTAAAAGTAATTAATATTTTGAAGTTTAAGAATTTTTTTTAAATATAATTGTATAACGTAAGGAAGACATGAAACTCCTGATGCATCATCAATAAATTTCTGTCATCTGACACGAATCATTAGATATTAAAAGAATCTCGAGGTAGTTTTTGGAGAAAGAAACGTTCAAACTTTGATTAAGATGACACCAAACGATATCAAAATTGGTCCAACTCAGATCAAATTAAGTCCAAATCAAGTTGTTAAACCGCTTTTAGAAGCTTTCTAGGCATAATTAGAAGGTCGAACATGTTTCAAATATGAGATTCTTATAATCAAATCAAGTATCTTGGCAAGACAAATCCAACAAGGGGATTTCTCTGGGTTGTCCGATCAAGAGGGATCTAGGTTCCTTCTTAAATTGCAACTTGTACTCTATAAACAAAGCTCTAACCTTCTCATGAGAGGGTAGCTAGAACATTTGCAAATGAAAGAGCATTGGCTATAGAAGAGAGAGTTGTAGCTCAACATCCTAAGCACTAGTCCAACCAACCCCGATCGCCGTCGTCTCTTCCAACCACTGCACCCACTTCCAGCTGCCACTACCTCTGGCCAACTCCAATCGCTGTTGCATTCGCCCACTGCCACCTCCAACCAACTGCAGCCACCACTGTCACCTCCAACCAACTTCGATCGTAGTCGCCTCATACCAACTTCGGTTGTTGTTGCCATTAGCTACAACCCCCTATGATCGTTTCCACCTCTGACCAACTCTGGGCGCTATTGGCTCTAACAGTCGCCACCTCCAGTCAATTGGCTACAGTCACTTCTGACCCTCATCGTCACCGGCAAAATCCGATCTCTGCAACCTCTGGCCAAATCCGATCATCGCTGCCTCCAAACAACTCCAACCTCCAGTCGTCCACCACCCTTAGCCACTGCTCGCTCTCTACTGCGGGGCAACATGTTCTTCTACGCACATGCCTTATAATCTCAGAAATTGTGTAACTCTTATCATTTGTGGGGCAAAGGGGCGTACATGCGATCACCAACTCATATTAAAAAATTTTAACTGAGATAAACCCCACAGTTTTTTTCTTTTGTTAATTTTCCACATAAAAAATTTTGGTGAATTTTCAAGCACACATCAACTTCAATCATATAAAAAACATTTTATTAATATAAATTAGTAAACAAAACAAACATTAATACTTGTATAATTTTGAAGATAAGATTTTTTTTTTCTTGGAAATTATATATAATAAAGAATAAGGGAACTAATTTCTTTATTATTTATTTAACTATATTTACTAGATAAAAATTAAGGCCATATTTTTAAAAGGAGCATGTTTCTTAGTGAAATATGGGGAGAATAAAAAGGAGCAAATATGCCTCGTAGCATTTATAAAAAAAAATTATTTTTTAAGAAACGCTGCCCTTGGGGGCAATTTCTTGAAAAAAATTATTTTTTTTAACACGTGATATATTTTATTTTAAATAATATATATATTATAAATAGATTTGTTAATATTCTTTACATTAATGAAAAATTAAATTTGTTAATTAATTTTGATATTAACTAAATTTTAATTAATATTTAATTATTTGAAAAAAAAATATATAATTGAACAAAATTAATTAACTAACAAAGTATGAAATTCGTAAAATTTATTTCATTTTAAAATCTTCTTGTAAGATCATATTTACATAAAAGTATTTTTGTACGTCTGGGTGGAATGAGGTCTAAACCCGATGTATATCGAGATGACGGTCGCAGTGGTCGATGTCAAAAATGATGTTTTTGAGCTCTTCGCCGTGCTAAATAAAATGTTCGAGCGACTAGAAGTACACCACAATTGAATGCGATTATATAGTACACCACGACTGCAGACGATGATATTGAAGAAGAAATTGAAGAACATCAGTTGTGTTGTATTTGTATATCATCGCCTTCAGTCATGATGTATTAGCCGATTGAACATTTTGTTTAGCCCAATAACAGACTAACAAATATCAATTGCGGCACCGACCACTGCGACTACCATCTTGATGTGCACTGGGCTCAGAGATCATTCTAGCCCAACATAGAATATAATATTTTTGTATAAATATTATGTTACCATAATGTTTTAATATGAAATAAATTTTAAGAATTTCATATTTTGTTAGTTAATTGATTTAGTTCAATTATAGTTTTTTAATTAGTTAAATATTAATTAAAAATTAATTAATGACAACGCTAATTAACAAAATTAGTATTTTCATTAATGTAAAGAATATTAACAATTCTATTTATAATAAAACTTAATATATATATATATATATATATATATATATATATTTATGTCATTTAAAATAAAATATTTCACATATTAAAAAATATTAATCTTTCAAAAAAGTTATTTTTTTTATAAATGACTCCCACCGAGGAAAAAAAAATACGTGTGATATTCGGAAGCAAGTAGCGTCCCTATATTCTGTGTATCGCGTCCGTTGCTCGAACTCGTTTGAACTCCAAAGATAATATTTTCTCCCTAGGCTATATGCTATTCTTTAAATTTCTTTATACAGAGCTCATCTGTTACATTTCACTAATAAATATGCTCCTCTTAAAAACTTCTATCACAGCATCTTAACAAATTTTTATTTTTCAAAATTTTCGGCAAGACATGGCATGTGCCGCAGATCGGGCCAAATAAGAGCACGACCATCGTCTATCCTGCACGTGCCACAGAATCGGCCGCAAGTCTGCGTTCACACATGTCGGGAGACAAACCTACGCATAACATGGGCAAGGGCAGCACATCATCTGACAGCAACAAACCCATACACCATTTTCGGTCCTTCTATTTTACTGGTCATACCCTTGGACCGTTGGTTTCTAGAATTTCTTACATCAACTTTATGTAATGTAATCACTTTACACAAGATGTAAGCTGGAATCGGAGAGTTCGTCCCTGTCCAATCTTCCTTTCTCTGTTACGCCTTGCATCTCTTCTCCTTTGCTTTTGCCAACCTTTTTCTGCCTTGCGTGCTGCTCAAACAGCCATTACTTTTGGAAAAACGTCTGCAAGCCACTAATCGCTTTAGAGTAATTCAGATAAAAAACGAGTACATAATGTCTCGATGGGGAATCAAGCAATGTCCCAATGCCTAACTCAAATCAAAGTGTTGGTCGACAACATCTCCGTCTCTTAATCATTCGTTGACACCAAAGACATCATCTTATATACCCTCAAAGGCCTTCCTCCGCATATCAAGCCTTCAAGACAGTAATAAAAATCACACTTACTCCCTTACTTCACAATGAAGAAATTAATCTCTCCACTAATAACTTAACGCAGTCCCAACCACCAAATATCCATTCCGCTCTCTACTCCCAACACGGCTGTGACCGTAGTGGCTTTTGTTAGAATGGAGCCCGACAAGACGAAAAAAAAACCAATTAATTGTTCCCGCCTAGTCCTTCCAGGCTCGATTTTGCGAAGATCTCCCGCCTCGGCTGAATCGCGAAACGAAGCCAACCTTTCACGAATTAAAAGTCGTGTGTGCGGTTCGAAAGAAAGCAAGAGAGCACGGTTCTCCTTCAACGACGCCACCTCCCGCTTCCTTTAAGTTGCAAACAGAAGAAGAGACGGTTCTCCTTTAGATTAAGCGAAGTCACGATTTTGAGTTCTTCTTCGAGCTTCCTCGGGATAGAGGAAGAGTTCTTCAGGTTTTCTTGGGATAGAGGAAAAGAAGTGCAAGGTGTAGTTCCTTGCGGTGAAGGAAGAAGAAAGAAGGAGAAGAAGATTGTTCTCCCTTAGCTTCTTATTGGTGGCTTGTGGCAGATGAAAAATTGATTTTATTTCTCTTGTAAGTTTATCTTCTTCGGTGCATCTCGGTGTAGAGTTTCTTCGGTATATCTCAATGTAGAGAGAGAAGAAAAGAGAGAGAGAACAAGAAAGAACAACGAAGTGAGAAATTCCTCTTCTAAGTCGAGACGATCGACTTGTGTAAATTCCTCAATTAATAAAATCATCTGCAATTCCATGGACGTAAGAAATTTATCGAACCAAGTAAAATTGTGTGTTCCATTGTGTTACTGTTTTCTGTGAATTTTCTAATTTTATTTTTCCCTTCGTCGATCGTTCTTCTGTTTGATTTATATATATACCACAATAATTAGTATATCTTATCCCAACAACCGGTGTCAGAGCGGTATTTCGGATCTGAGGAAGAATGATGACTGCAAATGAAGTGAAGTTTTGAGGGATCGAGAAATTTGATGACACAGATTTTGGTTATTGGAGGATGCAGATAGAAGACTAATTTTATGGGAAGAAACTTCATCTTTCGTTATTGGAGAAAAAAACCTGAAAGAATGGATGAGGCTGAATAAAATTTGTCGGATTAACAAGTTATGGGGGTTATTCAATTAACCCTATCAAGGTCCGTTGCACACAATGTCGTCAAGGAGAAGACGAATGCAGATCTCATGGCAGCATTATCAGGTATGTATGAAAAGTCATCGGCGAATAACAAGGTGTACTTGATGAAGAAGTTATTCAATTTGAAGATGGTGGATGATATTTACGTTGTTCAACACCTGAATGATTTCAATACTATCACAAATCAATTGTCGTCTGTTGAATTGATTTTGATGATAAGATACGTGAGCTGATATTGTTGACATCGTTCCCAAATAGTTGGGAAGCCATGAGGATGGCAATTAACTGTTTTACAAGTAAATCTAAATTGAAATGTGATGATATTCGTGATTTGATTTTGGCTCAAGAAGTGCGCAGGAAAGATTCTGGTGAGATCTCCTGTTCAAGTTCGACATTGAATGTTGATTTCAGAGGGAGATGACAATACAAAAACTCAAATAAAGGGTGATGAAAATTAAAGTTTGGTCAACAGGTAACCTGCTGAAATTGTGTTAAGGCTGACCACATAAGGAGGAACTACAAGAATCTCAAGAAGATGGAGAATGATAACACAAATGTGGTATTTGAAGAAGTATATGATGCCCTATTGCTGACAGTTCATAGTTCTGTTGATGATGGAAGTGAAGAGGAGTGTGGGTCTGGGGCACCCATTCCTATTGTTTCACAAACAGATGGTGAAGAATCACAAAGCTATGAAGAAATCTTGCAAGATGAAAGTTCGAGCAAATGGGAGCTGACAGAACTTTCACCAGGGAAGAAGACATTACACAAGTGGGTGTACCAGGTGAAAACTGAGCATGATAACAGTAAAAGGTACAAGACTAGACTTGTTGGAAAAGACATTCAGTAGAGGCAGGATATTGCCCATGCAGTGGGAGTTGTAAGCAGAGATAAGAGTAATCCAGGAAATAGCTTGGAGGTGCAAAACTATGTTGACCTTGCTAATATGTTGACTGAGGGCGTTTCTCTTGAGAAACTGAAGTTGTACACAACTTTAGTTGGTCTTCTGGAGTGAAGACAGAAGCTTTGAGTTGTAGAGGTGGAGGATACAAGTTTGAAGAAAAGAAGCCACCGCCAGTGGAGGATTGACCGACTTCTTTTTGTAATCGACAAATACAAGAATTTGATGACGCTACTAGAAGATTTAATTTTCCAGTAACAGTGTCCAAAGACTTGATCGCAACTTGTGTCTGATTTAATTAAGTTGTATAATTATAATATTCAATAATGTTAAAGTCAAATTTGTCAACGCAAGTATACGTATCACTCAAGTAATATAGGGTTCTAATGGAGTCCTAGATATCGATCTCACAGGGAGTGTTTTAGAATCACGGACTAAGACTTTTAGAAAAGCAAGACTTTAATCACAACAACGACGTTGAATTTGTTTATCTGTCACTAATAGGCAATTGAAATAAATAAATAATTTTAATAACTAATAAATAACTAATGATATAAAGTAGGGTATAATTGTGATATTCAATATATAAGAAAACATCATTCTCCTTGTCAAAAAATTATAGTGAATGAATAAAATGAATTAGTTCAATTTATATTGTGTTAAATAGGAGCATACATATTCTTTACCCTTTAGTCTAGGCATAAAGAACAATGACTAATCTTATGCTTGGTTACTGATTCTGCGCTCTGAATCTCTTCCTTTCTTTACAACACACAAAATTCCTCTTCGAAATGACAAGGAGGAAGAAATCTCTCACTTTCCCTCCACTCTTACAATCTCTCAAGCAATTCCTCACAATTAGACTCTCTACACACTACTGGAACTCTTGGATGTTGTTATAACCTTCTTAGACATTTTCATGGCTTCATCAATTTAAATCACCATTTTGCAAATCTCAAGACAAGGAGAAAGACAAAGAAAACTACTCAGATCTCATGGGGAAAACACAGCAAAACTTGGAATTCATATATAAAATCAAAGTCATACAAACTACAACAAGTAAATAACTTATCTCTAATTTCTCCCCAAGAACACTCCTTGAAGTTCCTCTGAATCTCTTTCTTTCTTTACAGCACACGGAATTCCTTTTCGAAGTAGCAAGAAGGAAGAAATCACTCACTTTACCTCCACTCTTAAAATCTCTTGAAGAAATTCTCACAATTTATACACACTAATGGAACCTCTCTAACCTCCAGGACCTCTAGCACACTATCTCCCTCTCTATTTTTCGGCCAAAATGTTATTTTAAAGTTGTAGAGGAATTCATTTTCGAAGTAGCAAGGAGGAAAAAATCTCTCACTTTCCCTCCACTCTTACAATCTCTCGAAGAAATCCTCACAATTGTTACACACTAATGGAACATCTCTAACCTTCAGGACCTCTAGCACACTATCTCCCCCCTTTCTATTTTTCGGCCAAAATGTTATTTTAAAGTTGTAGATGAGCTTTCCCAAGTGTTGCTTAAGCATCCCTTCAAAATTTGGCCTTATCCAAAGCTTAAGTAGACATAACCGTCGATCTTGCCGTCGGCGACCTCAAGGGCTCCGTCGGCGAGCTTCTGGAGAATTTTTGTCCTGTAATCTTGGGAAAATCTCGCCGTCGGAGCGTCAAAGGCGCTGTCGGCGGCGTCGAAGGCGCCGTCGGCAGCCTAGTTCAAATCTTCACATTTTAGTCCGTTTCGCTCCAAATTTGCTCCTTTTTGCATCTTTTTGCTCCAATGACCCTAATTCATTATTCCTGCAACAAAACATCAAAAATATATTTCTTTAAAGTGCAAATTTCTTTAAATATATTTCTTTAAAGTGCAATATCATCAAAAACAGTATAAAATAGATATGAAAATCTCAACATATTTTTCTTTGGTTAAGGATACATGTTTGAAGAAAAGGGCGACACCGCTAATGGAGAATATCAGTTTGAGGAAGAAGACGTTGAAGCCAGTGTATCAGTCTCCAAGTGGGAGATTTGTTAGAATAGAGCTCGACAAAACGAAAAAAAACCAATTAACTATTCCTACCTAGCCCTTCTCGCCTCGATTTTGCGAAGATCTCCCGCCCTTGCCTATTCGCGAAACAAAGCCAACCTTTCGCAAATTAAAAGCATGCGTGCGGTTCAAAAGAAAGCAAGAGAGCACGATTCTCTTTCAACGACACGACCTCCCGCTTCCTTTAAGTTGTGAACAGAAGAAGAGACAGTTCTCCTCTAGATTAAGCGAAGTCATGATTTTGAGTTCTTCTTCGGGCTTCCTCGGGATAAAGGAAGAGTTCTTCGGGTTTCCTCGGGATAGAGGAAGAGAAGTGCACGGTGTAGTTCCTTGTGGTGAAGGAAGAAGAAAGAAGAAGAAAAAGAATGTTCTCTCTTGGTTTCTTCTTGGTGGCTTGTGGCAGAAGAGAAATTGGTTTTATTTCTCTTGTGAGTTTATCTTCGAGTTTATCTTCTTTGGTGTACTTTGGTGTATCTCGATGTAGAGTTTCTTCGGTGTATCTTGATGTAGAGAGAGAAGGAAAGAGAGAGAGAAAAAGAAAGAGTAACAAAGTGAGAAATTCCTCTTGTAAATCGAGACGATCGACTGGTGTAAATTCCTCAAGTAGTAAAATCATCTACAACTCCGTGGACGTAGGCAATTTGCCGAACCATGTAAATCTGTGTGTTCCACTGTGTTATTGTTTTCTGGTGTGAATTTTCTCATTTTATTTTTCGCTTCGTCGATCATTCTCCTATTTGATTTATATATATACCATAACAACTGGTATATCTTATCCCAACAACTTTAGAGGACGAGGCCAACAAAATATTCCACAGATAGATGATGTGACACAAAAACTATCCAAATCATGGAATATTAAAACCTATCAAATCTGCATTAAGAAGGGCCACACCGCTTCACAATGTTGGCATAGACTAATTATTAATTATCAACCTAAAATCTCAGCTCCTACAACAATGCATACAACCTCCTCCACCGACCAAGCATGATACTTGGACACCGACGCATCAAATCATCTAATGGCTGACCATACAAACTTTGAACAACCCATCACCTGTCACGGGCATGAGAAAATTTTCATCGAAAATTGTAACATTGTTCCCATCCAAAACCCAAGGCCAAGATTTACTTCCCACATCCACTCATAAGTTCTCTCAAATCTCTTACATACCTCACAAATTTCACACAATCTCATATCTACTATCAATTAGCTCGTGATACTAGCTGCACCATTCTTTTTGACTCCTCTGGCTACCAAATCAAGGAACGGATTTCCCAACGAATTCTCTTGCAAGCAATGATTTCAATATCCAAGACCGCTGAGCTCCAGTATTAAAGGCCACGTCAACAACAACATCCGCTTCCCTATATCTAAACAAAATCCTACTCTGTCTCATGCATCTTAGCTGAAGCATAAAAAAATATATGTTTTCCCTCTTCTAGTAACCATCATCATCGTCCTTTGGAGTTAATTCACTCCGATATATGGGAACCTTCCCCAACCACGTCAATTCAAGAATATAAATTTTATGTTCTTATATTAATGATGCTACTAGCTATACATGGTTATATCCTCTAATTCACAAATCGAAGACTCTTTTCTCCTTTGTTAAATTTAAAGAACATGTGAAACAACATTTTGACCCAAAATAAAATTTCTCTGCTTCGACGGCCGTGGTGATTTTAACAACAGTCAATTTAATCACCTATTAACCTCAAACGACATCACACATCAATTTTCATGCCCATATATGCCCGAACATAACGGGCTCGCAGAACGCAAACTTTGCCACATACCTAAAACCATCCTGTCATTACTCGCCGATTCCAATCTTCCGAAAACTTACTAGCCTGATGCTATGCTAATCGCCGCCTACTTAATAAGTTGTATGCCTTCTCCTAACACTTCAAACAAAACATCTTACTACCTACTATACAATAATCTTGATTACACCCAACTTCACACTTTTGGGTGCGCATGCTTTCCTTAGATACCCCCACAACGCCGTAGCAAGCTCGATCCCAAAGCCACTCCTTGCATCTTCATTGGCTATCGAGATCATATCAGAGGTTACAAATGTCTCCACCGCGACAGTGGTCGAGTAATTATCTCACGCAATGTTCGATTCAATGAATCTCTCTTTCCATTTAAACAACTCTCACTCCCCACCATTCACCACCAATCCTCTCTTCTTTCACAACCGCTGCTCTCACTCCTCACAAACATCCCCCCAACCTGTCGGTCCCCAACACCTAACACAAACCCACCAATCACTCCTCGCTCCCAACCCACACGCACCTTACACATTCGCACAACCGCCAAAAGATTGGCCGAATCAAATGCGGTGAAACGGTTTGCCTTTGGTGATGGTATTATTGGTGTTTTCGAGCTTATACATGACAATTTTCATTTTAAAAATTTATATATTTTTCCTTGCACATTACAAGGCAATATAATAAAGTTATTAAATAGCATGTAGCCGCAAGTATATTCTTATCTTAAATTTATAAAAAATCACCAACTAATGTCCTAATAGAAATGCAAAATATATGAAGGAAGAGACAATAGTGAATGATTTTCATGTTGCTCAAGGTTGCCCATAATACACAATCATTAACAAAAAAGTGTTGGCCTGTGTCTAAGATGTTTGCACTAAAATATCTACAATTCTTAACTACAATTATGAGCCACAAAGGTTTACATCAACATTGAGGAGGATCGTCATGTCATTTTTTTTACTTTAATTTTATTTCAGAGCACAGCGCGAAAAGAAAAAGAAATTATTTGTACGTTAAGAGCGTGAATTTAAGTGAATGCACTTGTGGAGTAATTTATAGATAATTGAAGGTAATCTAACCAATTAGAAGAAAATGTTGTCTGGTGGCTGTCAACTATCATACTTAGCAAAAATAATAAGGACGATTTAAATACATATCACTCAATTCTCATGTATTTACATGTCTAACAAGTAAACTTTAATTTTTACTTATATGCCATGCTACCTATGTCTGAACATCTTAAATAGTGGTATTTTCGACGTGATATGAAAAAATTGGGTGATATAAATGTAAAAGAACAGTGTTTAGGTGTTTGATATGTAAATACATAGGAATAGGGAGGTATGTATGTAAATGGCAAAAATAATAAAGGTTGTTATCAAGATTCACGAATCAAATCTCATCCATATCAAATTAGTAGATGAGCAATCAGCACTATAAAAAAGGAAGAATAATAAGAAAAATCATATTTGTTTCACATAAATTTGATGGACATGATTTAGTTCATTAAACCAAATATTGCATGTACCTCAGAATCACAGTGCTATTCAAGATAGCATTGAGCCGAGCATCAAGTCAACAAGTGTATCAAGTTGAGAAAGAGAAAGATATATATATATATATATATATATTACCAAAATCTCTTATACCAAGTTCAAAATAAGTTGTAGGTTGGTCGACAAGTTTAACTAGTTAGTTCAGTATAATGGTCCAACTAGATAGGTCATCTGGCTAATATGATCAAATAGCTTGACTAGGCAGTTTGAAAAATCAATTCAATTATTTATGTAATATATTATGTAGTAAGTTCTCCACAACAAATCAATTTGACTTTGTAAATTCACCCAAAAGGGTTAAATTACCCAACCATATGCATGAGCCATATGTTAGCTATGTTAATATGTAACATTTACTTTATGTGATGTGTTTTTTTTTTTAATTTTTTATGTAACATTGTGTATATAATTTACCTTGAGCGAGTCTCATCTATACATAGAGGTAGCCACAATGAGTGAAGGGGTAAGGAATCCATTTGGAAGAGAGAGAACTTGTAAAAGGCTTCTTAGAGGAATTCCAAAGGGGATCTCTTCAAATTCCATAAGAAATCCCCTCTAACCACCCTTTTTGACAATAATAAAATCCTAAGTCATACCTCTTCTCTTTTTATGATTCTCATTCTCTTTGTTGGTTATTCCTTTCTTACACAACTTATTCCTGGTAATATACTCAAATATTTTGGATCCAATTTCTTCAAAGATGCAGAGAGCTTGGATATACCACAAATAAGAATAGGAGCTACTCACATTGCAGAACCAATCTGCATATATTATTTTATTAAAATGGAGTGCACAAAAAATTTTGTGGTACAATAAATGAATGAATTAAAGGATCATATGATGATGTTGATCAAATAAGCTTTGGGGCATGTACCAAAAGAGACACCACAAGCCCAACTACTATTTGGTTTTATAGAAATGGTTGTAAGTAGAAGAAGAGAACATGTGGGCATAAAAAAAAGAATGCCCCCGTCTACTCTGGTAGAGTGGGATGAAACAAAATACTTAGATAACATGGCTTCCTCTCTTTCCAAATATGAGAGTAAGGAGAGGCAAGAAATTAGTTAGAGAAGATGTCAGGTGATGATGCCTTCAATACAGAGATTGTCAGGTTAGAGACACTAGAGGAGTTCAAGATTCCAACCTTAGAATTTATAATGGAGGTCTGATTCTATTCATCATGTATCATCATTTGAGTTAGTTGTATGCTTCTATGTAATCACAGACTTGAGTGTCATCTATTATTTTTAACTATCAAGGGGTTTTCCCTTTGCTAGCTTAACAAACATCCACTATGTGTATTCCATCAACTCATTCTAAATATTTAAACACATTTTTCATGCACAATTTGTTTGTTCTTAAAAGTCATAGAACAATTTTCAAGAAGTACTACAAATTTGTGAAGGCATACGAGAATCATTAAGGAGTATTATAATTCATTTTAAAAAAGAAATGTTGGAAGTAAGAGATCATGAAAAACTAGTGCCTTGTGTCGCATTAGCTTAGAGCTTGAGAAAAGGTTCATTCCATTATTGTCTTGAGTTACATGACATGATAATATAGCCAAATATTTGTAGCTTGCCAACTATCACATCTCTATAGAGAACTAAAACACACTACTCATCACCTCAAGTACGAAGCACAAGAAATAAAATCTGCTAGAGGAGATTTTTGTCATCCCAATAGGACATTTTGAAGATTCTCTGCTAAACATAAAGTGAGAAGAAAATTTAAGCAGCGCATACTTTGTCCTTTAGAAGGTTGAACTTAATTTGAAGAGAGACAAATAAATATCTGAAAAGGAAAGAGGTAACCACCTCCCATCTAATAACCGCAAGCCATTACTCGCCATTACTCCTTGAGAGTGTCAATGGCTAAATCATTGAAGTTATTCAAAATAAAGACTATAAAAATAATTAAAAATTACAAAAATACAAATATATTTCAAAATGTCACAAAATATTTTCTAATTAGAGATAGAAACTTTAAAGTGCTATCATAAATTTTAAAGATCTAAAGATTTATTTAAGTACTTTAATGTATTTTCTTAAATAATTATAAAAAATAAAAAATTAGTTAAATATAATTTCTCCTCTGGTGTCTTAATTAATCCATGAGTAAGATGTCGTAAAATTTCATGGTCTTTTTATTAAAAATATGAGAGATATGGGTTGTAAACCCTAAGGGTATAATTTTAATTTTAGAATTTTACACCCTAAGCCTAATCTAATCATAGTTTTAGGTTAAATTACAAGGAAAAGTTATTAAATTAAGATAATAAGTCTACTGAAGTGATTGAAACACAAAGAGTAAATGAGGTAGTAAACCATACGTGACTTTTCCATAAAAGGATAAAATTGTAATTACTTGAATTATTATGTTTAGGAAGAGATAAAATTTTGGATGATCCAAGAGTGAGGGGGATGAGTTATAAGGTTACTAATTCACTGATCTTTAAGTCCCCAATCAATGGTTAAGCCAAATGCAATCCTTCAATAAGAATCAAACACACTTTACAAAATTTTCCAAAAAAATTACAAGTTTACCTTTAAGCTTTAAGAGCTAGATAGTGAAGTAGGATTGATCTAATATCATTTGAGGAATAGTTAGAGAAGAAAATAAAAGTGATAATGGAGCATCTTAAAACACTACAAGCACAAATCAATTGAGGGGTAAGAGTGTAAGTTCCCTGATGCTTTGCAACTGTACCTTTAGAGTTTTATCCTTATGATCTTTACCATAATGTAAGAATTGAAAAATACCCTTAGTCATGGACTAATCAGGACATAAAACACTAAGCAAAACTCAAAGCATGACAATGCACAATTTGAGAACTAAACAATATTAAAAGACCAGATATACTTGGAATAGTCTAGGGGATTCTAAAATTTGTTCAGAGTTACCCTTTGAATATCTTTATGAGATTCTAGATACTTCATAAGACCTTTGGGCTTACTACAATTTGTTGAAGAAAATCATCCTCAAAATATTATAATCATTAAAACCAAACAAAGAATTGAAACCCTTAAGGACCCACCAAGATATGATCCGGGAGCCTTTAAATTAACATACATTAGTGGAAATTATTCTGTCACCACTTAACCTACAGTAGTACCCAATGCTCAAGGGTATAAGTCTTGGATATGGTATTCAAAACTTATGGACAACTGGGGATATTTAAAATGTGGCCACATACGGATCTCCGGTCTGGTGTAAGTTGGAGGTTTTGGTGCACGAATGATGATGAGAAAGGCATCTATTGATAAATTCGGAAGGCGGAATGGTGCTGTACCTCCTGACCTGAGGACCTTTTAAGGGCATAAAATTGACACTGCTATTTACCGACATTTGATAAGAGAAAACCTTTGTTTTCTGAGGTTGCTAATGGTTCTGGCCCGATAGTGTGATCTACTTGTGGACATTCTGATTTTTAAAATGTACAATTCAATGAAAAAACAAATAAATTTCTTATGAAATTAATATTTTGGTAGCTAAGTGAAAATCTAGCTTATTTATATGTATGACTAACAAAAAATTTTGGGTGTTACCTTTTGAGAGTCCACTTGTCGGTTGCCTAGATTGGGGCTAAAAACTGTCCTCTTTTGATCGTGTTGCTAGTAATTTCTAGTCGATGTCAGACTTTACACACATAGATTACTGATAGTTGCCTATCAAGTCTTTCAGGAATGATAATTTTGAGTCTGCCCCATAACTTGAAGTTCTTACACTTAGCCCAATCTTTTATATGTGTTTATTTAACTTAATTCGTCTGCTCATGTTTCCTTGAGTTTTGTTTCAATATTCAGATGTTATGTTTGCAATGTTAACATTTTAGCAACAACATCGGAGGTGACATGTACACACTGCCATTTTTTCTTTTTACTACAAATGTTTTCATTGTTATACCTCACAACATGTTTTACTTATGCATAACTTAGTATACCTGCAAAGACCCCTAGGATAACGAACAGTAGGCCATATGTTTAGGGGAGCACAATAAGAAGTCTTGAGACCCAACCATAATTGCAAGTTCAATTTTTATCCTTAAACCCATAACCATCACAAGTAGTTGTCAGGGAAGCAGGACAAGGGTGTAGGCAGACAGAGGACGACTTCAGATAACAAAACAAGAAGCAACTAAACTTTCATTTGTCTTAAATAACATAAACCTATAAAAATTTGAGATTGTCTGTCTAGTACGACATAAATTCTCACTTTATCTCTTAGGTTTCTACACAACCCTATAAATAACATAAATTGTCTGCATAGTATAAGTCCTAACTCTTTTTAGAGTTCTGAGGTTGTTTGTGCGGCACAACGTAAACCCTCCCATCTTCCTAGGCTATTTGCATGATCAAATATTTTACAAATGTAAGCCCTAATTTTAAATAATTGGCAGGATTAAATATTAAATAAACATCATTTCCAAAATATAAAAGCCAAACAATAGGATAGTTTGGGAAGTTAGTGAGGCTCGCCTCGAGATCTGTGACATTCCCTACTTCTTGCTCCTTTGAATTTCAAAAATAATTATTTCTAGTTGATCCATTTCTACTTGACTCTTCTTATAAGCAATCATGAAAACTCAACTTTGAATTCTTGAAGACGAAACCTCTGATCTTAATCAAAAGTTTTCTTAGGCGACTTTGATTGCTTTAGATGTAATTAATTATAGGGGCATGCCACTATAGAAAATTAAGAACCAAGATAACCTAAACACTGTCTACTCTTTATATTATACATGGGAATTGTCGGTCACAATTTCGTAGACTAAATGGACGTCATGAATTTCTTGGTTTAAATGGTTGAGTCTACTAACAAGTGATATGCCCTTCTCTCGGAGTAGTATGCTACTTGTGGTATTGTGCTCAATTATCTAAACTATTAAATAAATGAGATATATTGGGTCGCATGTTTCAAAATCATAATGCTATTTTTAGAACCAAAATTATATATACATATTAAATTAAATTAAAACATATTTAAAAAAAAATCGACCGACAACAGTTATGTGTAAAAAGACATATTTTTAATAATTGTATGCTATTCTAGAAAGATAAATCCAGTCAGGATGTATGTGGTATATGTATTATTTCATAATGAGTTGTTAATCAAAAGAGTAAGATTATAGAACGAAGGAGAACTAAATTAACATAATCTAGAGGTATATAATATTTTTTTATTAACATTCATATTACAAAGTTATTTAAAACTTGAATGATCCTTTAATGTCATGATATGACATTCAAAGGATTATAATAGTGATGGATTGTTGGGGAATCGTATTTATGGAGAAGATTAAAAAATTTTTATATTCTAATATCTTGGTTTTACTTTAAATTCAGAAAATACATGTATTAGCTTAGTGGCTAATGGAATTACTCATGCTAAGCTTATGAGTAATGCACATAATATTTAGCCCATGTAACTTACCTATTTAGATTGGGATGAAACAAACTTTATTTTTTTGATCTCTCTAAGATTATACCAAGGGAGAAGAGTCTAAGAAATTATATAAATATCTATCTATAGCCATTAATGAAAGAGTTGCATAATTTATGGTAAGGAGTGCATATTTACTATGTTGCATATATAAAAAAAATTTAAACTAAGTTTAACATTAATATGGAAAATAAATTCTTATAATGTATGTAAATAGATAGAGTTTTAAAGGTAAATTTGTCTTCAATGTTGTGCTGAAACACTAAAATCATTATGATTATATAGGAAAGAGAAATTTTATTAAATGGCTCCTCATATGTGACATGAGTTTTTAACTTTGTTTTAGTAAAGCTAAGATGAAAGGTTAACAAAATAAAAAAACTAAATATATGAGTTTAATAATAGAACAATCAAATGATTTGATTGATTTCTTACTTTTTCTCGTATATTGGATGTGATGTCTATTGGAAATTATTTGTGCTAATTTTACTTATTCCTTTCATAATCTTGATAAATTAAAATATAAATCACAAAAATGATATGATTTTGCTGATATTGGAATAAACATCAAACTTTTCTCTTCTTTTAGAGAAAGATTGTTACACTTTGCCACCCACTTGTTCTATAATGTCAAAGTAAGAAAATCCGTTACTACGTGAAGGACTAAAAAAGCAAGAAAATTTATAAGTTATATACATCCTACTTTTAGATCTACTTATACGAGTGATTGTAAAATTATAGGATAAAGAAATCCTCATTTTCATATTGAAGATATTCTACTAATTGTGTCTTTATCATGTGCACCTTAAGAAGTTATAAGTTCTATTGTGAGCATATAAAATTTCTTGAAAATCTCATATGCTTAAGTTATCAATTGAAGCGAGTTATAGAATCTATAAAATAATAGTATAATGAATTTAGATAAGTTGGAAATGTATTTTCTCCCATTGTCCTTTATGATCATGGTTCACTTATCATTTACTCATTGGAAGTAATCAAACATGGTGTTTTTACTCATTATAGATAGATGTATCCAATTGAGAGAAACCAAATGATCATTAAAATTTGTTATAATATAATTACACATTATTCAAACCATTATAACATATAGGTTATTTTTAGTACTTAAGGACTATATTTACAATACAATAAAACCAGTAAATTATGGAGGGATATATTATTGAGAAAAAAATATATTTCTATTTGAAATATTTAGAAGGATTTGAGATACTGTAGAAGCCCAAATGTATGAAAATTTCTATCACATGGGAGAAATTATATTCTAAATTTTCAAGGAGAAGAATAACTTTGGAAAAATTGACATGATATGTCCTTGATCATAAATTTTTAATTCAAGCTCATAGATACGTGTTTTGGCATTATGACACTGTTGCATCATGAAGAAGCCTTTATAGATAAAAAATAAGAAATAATTAAAAAAAAAAAAAAACACATCCCACTCTGATCAGTATTCACAAATTTATGAATGAAAGATTCTGTGAATCATTTAAAACAAACGTAAATTGTTTAATTTTTGATTGAATTAAACTCTTACATTACTCATTTGTTGCTTAAAAATATGTAAATTGCATAATGACAATTTTCTTTGTAGATTATGAATGACATTGATTTGTCACAATCAAAATAAATTAGGTCGCTAACTTGCTGTCTTAATAGAGTGGCACAATGATATAAAATTTTTTACATAAATGAACATGAATTCTATACCAGACATTATGATAAAAACAACATGACTCAAATTTATTGTATTATAAATACCATAGAAGTTGACAAACTCAATTATTATGATCAAGTGAATGAAATTATTAAAATAAACTATTTTAATTTAATGAGGTTTGTATTATTTAAATGTCATTAGGCTAGCACCAATGTCGTTGGTATGAAGTGAGAATTGTTTAAATATAATTTGCTTAACATCTCACATTTAATTCATACTAAAAAGGGATTGGAGCATGATCTATTTTATTTTATTTTATCATAGCTGAGCTTGCTTTCTACATTCAAGAATTGAAATTTTAATTAGTTTTTTTTGTGAGAGTTGAACTAAAAGATATTTTTATTTCAATATAAATTCATCTAGGGATGTTAGGGACATGCCAATTTAAATCTCACATTCTGATTGTGCATGAACAAGATATATATACAATGTAATATGTTATAGTAACAATCTTTTCTTGTACAACTGCTTTTTAGCATCTTAAAATATAAATTAAACTAACTTTATTTTCTTAATTTAAATGCACTTATTGATTTTTTTTTTATATGGTTTCTCTAATTAAATTGTATATTTATAGAGATGACGAGAGGATTTACTAAGGTAAGATAAAAAGTTTATTGGGAGGTTGTTCCAGCATAAGGGAGAGTAGAAGAGTGTTTATTACCCCTTCTACTCTAATTCATTTTAACTTCAAGGTGCATGTTTACATTGGTACTTACATATATCTAAACAATAGACCACTCTCTTTTTGATTATGAGATCCAACTCATTGGTATGTATATTAATTATTTATTCTTAATATATTATGCCTATATTTTTCATTAAAAAATAAAAAGAGATGGCATAAGAAAACTCATCTCATGCTTCACTTTTTATAGTTAATTATGTTTGGATTTTTTTTATGTAGTCAATACAAGATAGATTATAACTATGCAGAATAAAAAGAAGAGTGCACAACAATTTCTCAAGGACTTGTGGGGTTCTAAGCTCAATGAGTATTATAAAGATTGCTTGTTTACATTAATGAATTGAAATGTTTAGATTAAAATTAATTACTTATCATATATAATAGGTGAAATCTTCCAAACTTCTTGGAAAGAAAGTTGAACAAAAGATAATGAAAATATAAAGGCAGATATGAGGGTGTTCATGCCAGTCATAGGTCTTGAATATCATAGAAGGTTATCAACACTAAGAATTAGAGTGACTCTAAATTGTTACTTTCCTTAAGATATCACCATCACAACCAAAACTAGATGAGATATCAAGTTCACTTGAGTCACCCAACTTGAAATGGAGACGTGATCTCTTAGGTTTGAGAAAACAGGGGTGGCCTCACTATGCATTGAGACTAGAGGTTTTGTACAAAAAATTCAGATACTTTCTGCTCCACCTAGTTGCTCTCATATTATATGTGTGAGATTTTAAATTAAAATATTTATATCAATATTAATCATTAAAATATTATTATGTGAAAACTAATTTTTTATTTAGAGGGAGGCAATAAATAATCTTCTGCAAACTAATGTTAAAGAAGAGAAAATATAAGTTTGTTTACTATGGATAATATGTATTAATCTTAATGTTTTGTGCATTTTATTATGGTGGAGGCCTTTTTTTCTATTATTGAGCTATTATTGTGATGAAGAATTATTTGCTTATTATTTTTATTTTTCTATATTTTTTTCACCAATTTAAATTCTTGTTACGGGATTAAAGTATAAAGATGCTTCCCTTATTTATGGTTATTATGATTTCATGAACTCGTGCTGATGCCAACATTCATGCTATAGTTTACCCATTGATATGTTAAGTTCATGTATATGGTGATTTGAAGTATATATGTGGACTTGTCTTTAGAATTAATTGATTGCAGACAAAAGTTTCTATTGATTTGTGGTCTTCTCATCCATATATAATAATGTTTCAAAGGATATTAATATTGGGTGAGTTTCTTAAAGTATATGCATATGAAAGTTGCAAATAATAAGTTAGCGAAACAAGTTTACTGCTTTAGTTCATATGTGCTACATTTTCTAACATTTTGTCTTCAAAATTTTCAATAATAGCATTCTTTATTAGTTAAAAAAAAAGGTTTCAAGAAACATTTTAGAATTGATCATCTTGTTCTTGCTATTTACATATTTTTCTTATTTGAAAAGTATTATGGATTAAAGCAAGTAAACTTGGTAATAGAAAGGCTTTAGGAACAACGTTGCATGGTTAGCAGCAAGAGCGTCCAACATAGGATACATCTTGCGGAATGATAAGAAATCTTAGTAAGTATCTTGTGAGTTATCAACGATCAAATAAATTATCTAGAATGTTGGGTTATGAAATTCATATGTTATAACCCTGCTACACCTAAACAATGCAACATTCCTAGGGCAAGTTCTCAAGAAAGTGCATGGTTGCTGCTTCATTTATATTGTCAAATTGCATTGATCAATGATTAAAAGTAAGAACCTTCATCAATAGTTAAAGGTAGGCACTTTTTACATAAATGTGACCGTAAAATTTTTCTTAAAACAATTGAGATATTGCAGCAATTATTACCACTGCAATACTTCCAAAAATGTCGTGATTTACATTGTTGTATTATTTAAAAAAAAAACATAGCAATTCGGAATATCACATTTCTGATACAATTGTAGTAGTGAACTTTTTTATTCATCTTCTACCACAATACTATTTTAAATCGCTACATGTTTTTTAGCAAGGGTTGCAATACTAAATTCCAAAAGAAATTGCTGCCAAAAATTTTTTTGTTGCGGTTATAAAACTAAAGTGAAAATCCTTTGTGTCGCGAAGCAACAGTAGTTGTAATACATTGTTAAATTGCTTCCAACTTTTTTGAAGAGGTTATAATCACTATTGTAGCACTATTCAAGTGTTATGAACTATTTTGTGTGTTAGCCATCACATATATTGTGTGCACTAGAATCTAATAAATATGTTGCATGCTTAAATATTTGATCACAGAACATAGATAGTCATCTTAGCATTATAGGAAAGTAATGGACCAAAAATATAAATAATTTACAACCAAAGAATTTTTCTTAATATCATAAATTTAAGTTATTAAACCTACTCTTGATTTAAACTTCATTTAGTTTGCATTTGAGAAATGGAGATGGCATTTAATTTGTCATTCCGGAAACCTTGACCCATGTGAAAGCGCTCACATGTGAACTAACTCCCATCCAAACCATGTTGATCCAATTGATTGCATCACATGCATTGTTCTACGCGAAATATAAATGATCGTTTTTTTTTTTTTTTTTTTTTTCATGAGCTTTAATACTCACAATCATGGAGATATGGCCCACCACGATACGCATACTTGTTGTTGCATGAGGGCAAGATCTGGCATTTATTAGGCGGTTCGAGCCGGTTTTAGGCCGTGAGAAGGTGAACCTAAACCATGAAGTTTTAATTAATTAGACTCCCACCTTCGTAATAACTCTTCCCAAACGGACAGTGGAATGTGTGCTTTTTCACATGCGAAAGCTGGTGCACGGTTGCTTGCACGTGTTAGCGTTATGAGGGTGTGTTAGCGTTATGTGGGTGAACGGTTGGCGCATGTGAATTGCCAAGTGGATGTGGTTGGGAATCCACGCATTGTGGGGCCCACATATTACAATAAACTTCTATTTGAGAAATATATTATTCAGGAATATATATATATATATATATATATATATATATATATATATATTTGTATTATGATTGGAAATTTAAATTATTGTAAATGAGTAGTGTTGCATGTTGAAATAATCATTAGGGATGAGAAATTTTTGAAATGCAGTGTGTATTGAATCTGTAATTGTGTTCGGTACACATGGTGTTCAATTTGGATAATTTAGCTGATTTTTTCTTTAATGATAAATGTACATTTTAATTTTTTTAGGTTGACTTTATAAAATCTTGTTCATCACATATATGATCAAAATCAGTTGAATCAGATATGATGGGTCTAAATGGAACACGTCAAAAAATCAAC
The DNA here is from genome assembly GCF_001263595.1 of Phalaenopsis equestris. NCBI lineage: Eukaryota > Viridiplantae > Streptophyta > Magnoliopsida > Asparagales > Orchidaceae > Phalaenopsis > Phalaenopsis equestris. Next base: position 308,457 of record NW_018164444.1, read on the forward strand.
CCTAGCGAGTGCAAATAGCTCTGTGAAGCAAATTATCCGGTAGACCAAACCGAGTTCGACCAAACAAGCAAGTGAACGACTCACCAGCATAGGAACAAGCAAATCGATGTTCCAATAAACAGTGATTCAACAAAGGTAATGACAGTCTTGTCGGTTACGATGACCAACTGAATATAGAGAATCTCAAGGGTCTTACCGAAATTTCATAATATAACTTCCATTTACAATAAATTTGAGAACGGTAACATGTAAAGGAGACTTCTTCTAATAGACACGAGGGGATTACTAAATTTTTCTCTCCATAGACTCATGTCTTTCTCAATTCTCTCTCAATTTTCCTCCTTAACACTTTATTGTTTAGATGTGATTCATGGACAAATTTGACTTCACCACTTCGAAAGGTGCGGCGACGTGGATCATATCACAAATAAATTAGGAAGAACCTCAAGGAGAAGAACCCCAATCTCGGAAAAAAAATGACAATACGACATGTACTCATGAGTTTGTGACTTAACAAATCAACGAACTCAGGGACCCGAGGCAATAAGGGCGCTGTAACTTCAATAGATTTTGAAAATATGATGCACATAAGCAATAAAAATATTAATTTTTAGACTTTTTAAAATAGTTCCCAAGTAATAGAAAGCCTAAATGACAACTATTACATCTCTTGTAACTGTAGTACAACATACACGTGCTAATCACGACGTGGTAGCTAGTATTGCCCCATCGAGGCATCCTTATATGCAACATTCACTACCCATCGTGATTAGTAACGTGTCACTCAGTTAACAAGTCAAATTCATAGTTAAGATAATCGGAGAAATGCACATACAAATGCACAATAATTGAAAGATGGCTAACATTCGCCACTAGCATACATTGCGTATACTAGTGACAAAAGCACTGATAATATTGAATTATGCATGCAGAACATACAACACAAGTAAAAAATGAGTGTCTCCTGGAGCCAGTGACCCGGAGGGTGGGTGTGCCATGAAGGCAGTGACCCAGAGGGTTGGTGTGTCGAGGAGGTAGTAACCTGGAAGGTGGGTGTGTCGTCCAGAGGATGGGTGTCGCGTGGAGGCAGTGACCTGGAAGTGCATCTGCGACAATTTAGAGTGCTGCCTTAGAGACTGAAAGGATGTAACTCTCATTGGAGTGAATTACCTAATAGATTGGCTCGATAGCAGACCATCCATTCTCATATTGTGTGAGTGTGAGGTATAAGTGTATGAGAACACTAATCCAAATGCAAAGATATCAAAGAGGCAAGCCATGAACATGCAAGGTGTTATGCAAGCAAACACACAATGGTAGATAATGCATGTGCAAACCTTCTATAATGTCGTGTTCATTGACATAAGGATGTCACAAAACGAATATCTAGAGTAACGTACCGCTGGAAGACACAAATACTCATCATAAACATATGAGGGGATATGCTCATGAGTGCACGATAGTGTGTGAGTGTGGATGTACTAATGTTGGCAACGTGAAGAAGCATGCAATGAATACAACATAACAAATGCAAAAGATCGACTGATCAATCAGGCCGGTGACGACACCGATTGGTCATCTCGACAGATAGTGGTCGATAGACTGATCAAGCCGGTGGCGGCACAGATCGATCATTAATCAGACCACTGTGAGGTCGATCGATGAAGGGTGATTGATCGAAATGATAGGGTCAGTGGCGGTCGATTGATCGAGTTAACCAATGATATCCAATCTAGCCTGAGTGTGCGACCAATCAACGAAGAGTGGTTGATCGATACGATGGTTCGGTGGTGGCTGATTAATCGAGTGGATAGAGGACAATTGATCGAGCTGGAGTTCGCTTCAATGAAGAATGATCGATCAATGCAATCGGGTCAGTGGGCGGCCGATTGATCAAATGGACCAAAGATGGTCAATCGAGCCGGAGTGTGCGGCCGATCAATAAAGGGTAGTCGATCGATACGATTGGGCCAGTGGCAGCCAATCGATCGAGTAGACCAACGACAATCAATCAAACAGAAGGGTGCAATCAATCGATGATGGGTCCCAATTTTCATAGGACACTTGGAACTGACTGCAAAGTGGTCGATCGATTGAGTATACTGACGAAAATTGATCAAACCGAAGGGTGTGGCCAATCAATGACACATGCAAAAATGGATGGTTTTGATGCAATTTTGAAAATAATCCATGCAGTGCATACAATAAAAATATAAAACACATGAAATATAAGATTCGATTAGATTCTATGACGAATCACACTTGCTCTAGCGAACTCACTGAGTACCCAAGTGTAAACAATGAAACGAAAGGATGCTGATACAAAGAGATGGACAACCGCCTCCATTTTCCCGACATGAAGGGATTCCATGGGAAAAACCATTGTGACGTAGGGACCATCAAAGTATCAAGATTTTTAGTTCACAATGTTAAAATGTTGGATTAGACCCCTCCATCTTTAGGAAGAAATCATAGGTGCAAATGCAGGATTGCAATGATCCCAACGTTCGGATTTTGGTCTAGAACGGAAAAGGATGGGGTTTCATCATGGATTGACGGGATTAAGGAAAAGGCTCCTAATTCTATGGGGTTTCCTCTAGGAAATCAAAACCGTAATCCTAATCTCTCTAGCATCCAAACCTAAGGGAATCTAGGAATGAAGATTGTAAGGGACTAAGGAATTTCACCTTCGTGACCGTTGATCAAATCATTTCTTCTTGTAGTAAGAGGTTCTCCTCGCCAGAGAGAGTGATAATGCTGTTAGTTTTTTCCTTCTCCAAAGATGAGAGGAAGCTTTCCTCGTTGGCTTGTCGGAATGTCACAGGAGATGAGGAAGATTACTGGATTATTTCTCCCCAAGTGGCGAGGAAGTTCTCCTCCCTGGAGAGAATGAGGAATTTGCTGAAGTTTATCTTCCCCAAAGCAGTGAAGAAATTTTCCTAATCGACTCGACGAAATGTCACCGGAGATTAGAGTGATGACCAAAAAGAGGAAGGAAAGTTAGAGAGAATGCATAAGAACCACTTGCTTTGGCTTCTCCTTGAGAAATAACATGAATCCCTTAAGAAATATCCCTAAAAGCTCCTTGAAACCTCCCCTTGCTCCAAGCTCTCCTCCTCAGAAAATGACTGCCGATTCTTGCAAATGAGCCTCTTCTTCTTGGTTAAACAACGATAGGACGATTATCGATCTAAGCTTATTTTTGGATTTGGAATGAGCCCAAAATATCTCTCATACCTTATTTAGGTGAAGAAACAGGCAAAAAGACATGGACCAGAGGCCCCAATCGCCTCGCCAGTGAGAATGGGTGGACCGGAGGTCCAAAATTCATGAAACAAGTTCAGGCGGTGTGGCCATATAAGGCTCTGACATGGTCATGCCGTTGTTCAAAGAATCACAGATGAATTATCGACGTGAACATGCCCAAGGCCCGACATAATTACACTGGACACTGTCTAGGTGGCGTGACTTGCCACTTGCAGGCGTGGTGACGACGGTCAACAAACCTGGGTGCCTTTTGTGATTCGGGCATGGCCACACCCATATTGCGGCGTAATTATGTCGTAGTCTCTATTTAGCTAGTGTGGCCACACCTTTTTTGAGTGTAGTCATGCTAACCACATCCCATTTTGGTTGTTTGGGGTGCTTTTGGCGTGGCCATGCCCTGTTTAGGAGTGGTCTAGCCACTAACTAGGTGTGGCCACACATAAATTAGGTGTGGTCACACCAACACCCAAAAAAATTAGGCTTCCAGAGAAACTTGCAAAGGGGTTCCAGGCCTCATAGGACCTTTAGAGGATCAAACATGACTAGGTAATTATTCTTAGGACTTCCGTAGGGACCGTAAATGCGCCTCAAAAGAGTTCGAGAGGCCGAACCATCTATGTATTGTTGAGCAAAGCAGTTCCAACATGAGATTTGTTTGTTTAGGCCTTGGACTTATGGTCCGAACATGGTGCAGGGTACTCTAGCTTACAGTCTGCGCCACGAGAATGTCCATATCAACATGATACATCCCTATCTCACAGGAGTGAACATCAACCTGGAGGATACCAGAAGCATTGTCGCCTTTTCCATGATAGACTCGGGGCATGACTATGATGGTGTAGACCTCAATTACAGTGTCGTACAATCAACAAGTATGTCTCGTGTATGTCACATCACAATTGGATGCCAACATACACATCGGTGCAAATATAGAAAAATTCATAGAATTTCTCATGACGCCCAAAGAGATAAAAGCCAATCTAGAAAAACTTCAAGCTTTGATAGAAATGTAGTCCCTCCCAATGTGAAAGAGCTATAAGGACTAAATGACCAAATCACTGGACTCATCAAATTCATTTCCAAATAAGGTGATAAATATGCCACATTCTTTAAAACACTCAGGTGAGTCAAAAGCTTCATATGGTAAAGCGAACATGATTCAACCTTTCAGCAGTTGAAAACTTCTCTACCCCCTCCACCTCTCATCTAAAGTCTAAAGTTCAAAGAACTCTCGCTACTTAGGAGACAAATCCCAAGTGATTAGTTTTGTCTTAATCCATGAAGAATAAGGGAAGAAGTACTCAATTTACTATGTCAGTCATGTCCTCAGAGAGGAGTAGAACTAATGTAACCAATCTTGAAAAAATTAAGTTCGCTCTTTTTTTTTTTTTGGGATGAAGACTCTACCCTTAATTCTACCCTTAATCTCAAGTACAACCAATTCAAATTATCATGGATTATCCCCTCAAAGTGTTTCTAGGCAAGTTTGAGCATTTCACCTGACTAAAAAATGGGTTATGGAGCTTAGTAAGTTCAACTTATTTTACGTACTAAAGACAACAATCAAGGCTCAAGTTGTGGCAGTTTTCTTGGCCAACATCACCAAATCAAGCAATGAAGTTGATAAAGTCCCTCTAAATATTACTTGGAATCTTCACATTGATGGGGCATCCAACCAAGGCCAGACAAGACTTGGGCTCACTCTCGCTAGCCAAAATGATGATCATCTATACCACTCAATAACTGTGGAGTTCAATACTACTAATAATTAGGCTGAGTATGAAGCTTTCTTAGTTGGATTATGTTTCACTTATGAGTTAGGTGTCTGACATCTCCTGGATTGAGTTCATTGAAAGTTGAGAGCAGAATACTACCAAAGAAATTTGACTCAACATATCAAATCTTCAAAAGCAACTCAACTCATCTATTCGGCTTGGCTAACTTAGTCAACTTTTTCAACTAGCGAGTTTGATCAACTAATTAGGAAGTCGCTTATCAAGTCAAGCCAATTTGTGGAAGTGTTGGATAGACTTTCAAAACACATTAGCTACATATGCGGTTATTTATTTTTATACTTTTACTAATTTTTTATAGAGATTGATTTAGCATGCCCAAGTGTATCCAAATTTATAAATAAGGGAGGCCACTATTGGTATAAGCATTACAAAATATTCTTCCAAAACTTTTCTCTTTAAAAGCTAATTGACAATCAATGAATTATTTATTTATTTATCTCCAATTTCTTTATATTTTTTTATAATTTCATCTTATATTTGCTTTTTAACATCTCTTTTTTAGGCCATGAAAGTTTAGAATAAGAACATTGAAAGAGATAAATCTTTATATATGAAATAAAAATATTTCAATTTATATACTTCATCGTTAATTTTCCTTACTTTTATATATGTTGATAAATATTTTATGTATTCATCTAGTGGCACCATGCTATATTGGCTTCTAACAATTTTCTAATTTATGTGCTAGGCACATATTTACATTTGACACATGGTAAGTATAAGATGACATCGAAACATTGAAGAAGCCAAATGCCCACCAATAAAACGCTACCACTTCCCAAAAAAAAAAAAAAAAAAGCTTTTATTATAACCGTACTGATAGTTAGGGCTGTCAAAAATAGCTCGTTATTCGCGAACAGTTCGTGTTCGGTTCGTCAATGAGTTCGTATTTGCATTCGATATCGATAAGTAAACGAGACGAACGTGAACAAATTTTTTTCGTTCAGTTAGTTAAATAAACCAAACACAAACAGTGATGCGTTCGTTCTGTGTTTGAATCGTTATTATTCGAAATATAAAATAATTTAAAATAATTATATATAAAAAATTTATGATATTTAAAAAAATTAAATTTTATCATTTATAATATATAATAAATCATTAGGA
>NW_018164444.1:314696-317251 GCF_001263595.1 Phalaenopsis equestris
AAGTTATATAATTAATATATAATATTATTTTTATATATTAATATTAGGGATGTCAAACTGGCTTGTCGTTCGCAAACAGCTCGTGTTCAGCTCGTTCGTTAAGAAACGAACACGAACAGTGACTTCACAAACAATTTCAAACACTGGCTTATTTCAAACAAGAACATAAGCTCTGTTCGTTCTTGTTCGATTCATTTACAGCTCTACCGAGTAGGATAATCTAAAGAAGAACAAACGTGGCCCCACACAATCTCTTTAATTTTATTATTTTAAAGAGGCATTTACAAACGTACTTTTCAATTTCCATGTAATTATATATGTAACACTTAAACTTTATTATTTATATTTATATTATTTAAAATTTTCATATCACATAAAAAAATTTTAATTTTAACCTTCATGAGTAAATTCTATGTATAAATAAGATTAAATGAAGTTTTTTTATTAGATATGTAAACAAATAAAATTAGAGTAATATATGCTATTTCATAACAAAAGCAGGACGGAGCCACTCCACCGTACGGTAGGGGTGTAAACGAGCCGAATTCGTGTTCAGTTCGTTTATATTTCGAGCTCAAAAAGTTTGTTCGTATTCGACTCGTTTGCTTAGCGAGCCGAACACAAACCGTTCATGAACAAAGAGTCGTTTTGACAATCCTAATCACTTAGCCATAAGATGTTAAGGATTGAGACAAGATTTAAAAATTATTGTTTATATTAAAACAACATTTGAATCTAATTTAATAATTTTAATTCTATTTTTTTAATTAAAAATTTAATTGATTATAAATCTTTGTAGTTTTGTAGTCAATTAAAATTTTTAAAAATACTACTCATCAAATATATATATATATATATATATAGTAATATTTCAAGCCAATACGAGCCGAACACGAACTTTATTCGTGTTGTTCGTGTTCAGCTTATTAACTTAGAGAATCGACAGGAGCGGTTAGCGATCTCCAAACGGCTTTGAGAGCTCTAGCTGTACGAATAATTATATCAAATTTAAATAAACTATCTGCATCCACCGACAAAAAAGAGAGTGGCAGGTTGTAAATAACAGTCGAAATTAGGTCTTTTTTGGTCCACTTAATCTCGTTATTTTTTCTTTTAGATCTTTAAATAGAATAAAGTGAGCAGCGGGCTGGAGAAGCAAAGGTCTTCGGTCAAAGGGGTTAAAGCAACCGTCATTAACGAATTCCCGCCGAAGACGAGATCCGAAATTTCGAAATTCGCATTTTTATGCTTTTCTTCTTCTTCTTTTTTTTTTTCACTTTTTCATTTTTTATTTAATATTTATGCAAGGATTACCATACTTTTGTAATATCTGCAATGCGGATGGAGCATCCAAATTGCCGTCGAAACTCCCATTTTTATGCTTTTTCTTCTGTGTTTGTTTTTTCACCGACATTTTAATTTAAGGAATCAACCCTAGGTTTAGGGGTGTGAACAAACTGAACACGAACGAATAGAGCTTGTGCTCGCGTTCGGTTCGTTTAAAATTTATTTTGTTTGAAATAAGCTCGTATTTGAAATTGTTCGTGAAGTCACTGTTCGTGTTTGTTTCTTAACAAATGAGTCAAATACGAGCCGAACACGAACGGCGAGCCAGTTCGGCATCCCTAATATTAATATATATAAAAAATATATTATATTAATTATATAACTTATATTATGTAAATATATAATATTTATATTAGTATATCACTAATATAGTATATTAATATACTATTATTAATAATTATTATATATTATAATTTATAAAATTTAATTTTTTAAAATATCATAAAATTTTTATATATACAACAACAACAACAACAACAAAGCCTTAATCCCACTACGTGGGGTCGCCTACATGAATCCTTTTTCTCCATTGCGTCCTATTTAGTGTCATATTTTCATTTAGTTCTAGTAAATTAAGATCATTTTTAATACAATAAGCCCAAGTCTTCCTAGGTCTACCTCTGCCTTTCTTAACACAAGTCGAATTTAAAACATCTACTCTCCTAATCGGATCATCTAATGGTCGACGTTTAATATGACCAAACCATCTAAGACGACTTTCTCTAATTTTGTCTGTCACAGGAGCTACACCAACCCTATCACGAATATATTCATTCCGCATTTTGTCTCTAAGTGTAAAGCCACTCATCCACCTAATCATTCTCATCTCGTCAACACTTAACTTATTATTATGCTTCTCTTTTAAAGGCCAACATTCAGCCCCATAGAGCATTGCAGGTCTCACCACCATCTTATAAAATTTTCCTTTCAGCCTTAGCGGTACTTTTCTATCACACAAAAGGCCCGAAGCATTCCTCCACTTCAACCAACCAACTTGAATTCTACTATTAACATCCCCATCTATATCACCATCGCTTTGGACAAAGGGCCCAAGATATCTAAATCGTTCACACCTTTTAATAATTTGATCACCCAAAGTCACACTTCTGTCACTAGAGCTATTACTACTAAAATTACATTCCATGTATTCAGTTTAGTTCTACTTAAGCGAAGGCCTTTAGTCTCCAATGTAGACCTCCATAATTCAA
>NW_018164444.1:317289-333270 GCF_001263595.1 Phalaenopsis equestris
GATGTCCAGTAAGACCATTCATAACTAAAGCAAAAAGATATGGGCTTAAAGTCGATCCCTAATGTAAACCAACAGAAATAGTAAAATATTTTGTCAATCCTCCTTCAGTTTGAACACAAGTAACAGCTCTAGTATACATATCTTTAATGACTTGAATATAAGTCATATCAACACATTTCTTCTCGAGAAGTCTCCAAAGGATATCTCTTGGAATCTTATCGTAAGCTTTTTCTAAATCAATAATAATCAAATGTAGATTCTCCTTATTATCTCTGAACTTCTCCATCAAACCTCTCAATAAATGTATAGCTTCCATAGTAGACCTGCCAGGCATAAATCCAAATTGATTATGAGAAATTTTCGTGATGCATCTTAACCTATGTTCAATTACCCTCTCCCATAATTTTAAAGTATGACACATCAACTTAATTCCTCTATAGTTTGCACACTCTTGTGCATCTCCTTTATTCTTAAAAATGGGGATCAAAATACTCTTCCTCCACTCCTCAGGCATCTTTTTAGTTTTTAAAATAATATTAAAGAGTTTAGTAAGCCAAGAAACTCCCAAATCTCCCAAATATTTCCACACTTCAATTGGGATATCATCAGGTCCTACAGACTTTCCACCCTTGGTTTTCTTTAAAGCCTCCTCAACTTCTTTTTTGCTAATGCGACGGTAAAAATGAAACGTTTTATTATTATTTACGATATTAAAATCACTAAGTTCGATCGTATTTTCAGAAACTTCATTAAAAAGTTTATCAAAGTAACTCACCCACCTATGTTGAATATCTTTTTCTAAGAAAAGTACTTTTTGATTTTCATCTTTAATACACTTTACTTGAGTTAAATCTTTACTTTTCTTTTCTCTTTGTTTGGCTAGTTTATACATATATTTTTCACCCTCCTTAGTATCTAATCTATTATAAAGATCATTAAAAGCAGAATTTTTAGCATCACAGATTGTTCTTTTAGACTCCCTGCGAGCCGTTTGATATTTTCTCCAGCTCTCTAAGCTTTTACATTTTAACCAATTTTTATAACATAACTTCTTATATTTTTTCTTTTCTTGCACATTATTATTCCACCACCAACTATTTTTATTTGTAAATATTTTTCCCTTTGATTCTCCAAGAACATCTTTTGCTACATGTTTAATAGCGTTTGTTACTTTATCCCACATCACATTTGCTTCTTCATGAATATCCCAAATTTTGAAATCTTGAATTTTACTCATAAAATTAATTTTATTTGTATCTTTTAAGTTTCTCCATCTAATTCTGCAATGATGAGTCCTAGTATTTTTTATTTTACAACTCTTAATCTTAAAATCTAAAACTAATAAACGATGTTGGGTATTTAAATTTTCACTTGGAATGACTTTACAATCATTACAATCACGACGATCTCTTCTTCTCATAAGAAAATAATCAATTTGTGTTTTATTAGATCCACTCTTATAAGTAATAAGATGTTCATCCCTTTTCTTGAATAAAGTATTAGTAATAACAAAATCAAACGCTAAAGCAAAATCTAAAATAACTTTACCTTCTTCATTAGTTACTCCAAAACCGTAGCCACCATGAATATTTCTGAAATCTTCTACCACTCTACCGACATGTCCATTTAAATCTCCTCCAATAAAAATTCTTTCTTCAAGAGGTATCATTTGTATTAAGTCTTCTAAGTCATTCCAAAATTTATCTTTAGACTCTGTATCTAAACCTACTTGAGGAGCATAAACACTTATAATATTAAAAATCTTAGTATCAATGATAATCTTAAGGGCTATAATTCTATCACCAACTCTATTAATTTTTACAACATTATCTTTCAAAGTCTTATCTATAATTACACCAACACCATTTCTAGTGCGACTCTTACCAGAATACCAAACAATAACGATTCGAACACGAACAAACACATAACTATTCGTGTTTTGTTCGTTTAACTAACCGAACGAAAAAAAATTTGTTCATGTTCGTCTCGTTTACTTATCGAACGAATTGAACACGAACTCATTGATGAACTGAACTGTTTGCGAACAACTAGCTTTTTTGACAACCCTACCTCGGTTAACTAAGTTACGTTATACACTCGAAAGATGGCAGGTTAGATTTTTGCTCCTATTGTCGTTGGCTACATTAAATTCTATGCATCCCATTCCTACACATTTTCCTAGGACATCGCAAGAGAAAGGTAGTTTTTACATATCAAAATTTACCAAACCAATTTATCTAGTTAGGTTTATCTTTAGAATTTGGTTTGTATTTAGGAGCAGTTGTTTAAGAAAAAACATCCTTAATCGACATTCCAAACTAAACCCTGATAGTAGTAGACTAGAACTTAGCCTAAGAGATTTCTTACCTCGCTTCTCTGTGGGATTGATACTCTGAGTTTTAACTGAGTTTTAAAGAGAAAATCATATATTTCTTGAATGATACATATTCTTACGTTGAACCCCAAGTGTGAAAATTTTAAATTAAATTCTAAACTCTATAATATAACTATTTGTGCACAACAGCCGCTTAAAGAAATTGGGTCACTACCATGTGGGAATTTTGAATGAACTTAAAGCTACCACATGAGAATTTACATGGAATGTAAAGTTAATACATAAGCACATAGTAACATTTTCTATTTTATGATACATATACCTAGGCACATAAGTGTTCTTATTTGCATGTAATATAAATCACATAATACATGGATTTTCTTTAGCATAAAATATAAATAACATAACATATGATTTTTCCTATTTGCATGGACTATAAACCACAATGCACAAGAATTTTCCTATTTACATGGAACAAAAACCACATAGAACATGTGTTTTCGAGCATAGAACATACACACAACACATAGAATTTCTAGCTTGAAACATATACCTAAGCACATGGATTTTCTTTAGCATGGAACATAAACATAACATATGGATTTTCTTTAGCATGAAACAAAGGCATAACATAGCTTTTCATGGAAGACATAAGACCACCATACAATTGATTGATTTTGCATAGAAAACAGACACCTAAGCACATGATTGGTTTTCTATTACATGAAATATATGCACAAATCACATAAAAATTTTTCTTATTGTAAGGAAGATAACTTAAACCACATGAAAAATTTATATTGCATGATAAATAAACACATGGTAACTCTCTTGCATAAAAAACAACAAAATCACACTAGTATTTTTATTTTTTTTAGACGTAGACGTTGCTTTTTTGTTTATTTTGTATAAAAAAGAGAAAGGGAGATGGCTGATGGGTTAGAGTTAGGTTTCAAGTAGGGCGGAGTGAAGGAGGTTTGATGATTGGTTGTGTATGGTTTCAGGTAGGGTGAGAAGAAGGGAGAAGATGATTGTGGTGCTAAGAGAGGTTTCATGTTAGGGTTAGAAAATTAGGAGAGAGAGTGAGAGACTTCATATTGGTTGGAGTGGGCTCAAGATATTTCAAGTAAAGGTTAAAATTTTAATCTTGGCTCATTTGGTAGAGAAAAACATAAGGAATATAGTGGTGTGATTTTTTTTGGTTGGAGTAGGCTCTAACTCAAGATATTTCAAGTAAAAGTATGCGACTCATCCCAAGGAGAGAAAATTTGGTAGATTTTGAATGCAGGTTTTTATTGGGTTTTAATTTGTTAAATTAAGTATTTTCTAGCTCATATTCACTTTATTTGATATTTGGTTTTGATTTGAGTTCATTTTGAGTTAAATTTTAATATTATTTTTTGTCGGCTTGATTGGACTCCAAATGCAGTCCAATTTGAACGCAGGAGAGTCCATTTAAAAGATTTCAATGATCAGGATGCACTCACATGGTCCATTTTGAAAATAATGGTTCATTGAAATTTTTTATCATGGGGCTATATTTCATTCATGAATTCTAAAAAGAAAAGTTACGTCACCAAATTGTTTTGCATGCTTCTCATATGTTATTATAAGCATATGCAATTTTAAAAATATAATTCTGATCACTTGATTGGTTCATGGAAAAAATAATAATTTTAGGGTGCATGGAGCACTCTTTATGCATGAAAATTTTTACCTAAATATGTGTTATATAATCATCAAACTTGTTTGCATGGTCTTTTAATGTGATACTAAATTTCATACAACTTTTAGAATGAAGTTTCAAGCCTTAAGATGACTTTTGGAGAAAACAATAATTTTGATGTGCATATTGGTTAAAATTAGTTTTTAGGTCAATTTTAGGGTTTGTTGAAACTAGTTATGTTTAGTTTTGTTTTGTTTTGATTGATTTCAATCTTTATTTAGATTTTAATTTTAAGATAAATCAGAGTTTATCTCAAATTTCAGTTTAAGTAGCTAGAGTTCATGTTATAACTTATATGAGTTCAATTCAGTGCACTAGACTATCCACTTTGCCATATAGTATGTCTTAATTAAGTTTTAACATCATTTAAACTAATTTTATCAAGGTCGTTGTCTCCTCAAGAGTTATTGTAAGAACGAAAAATAAATTAACCCTATAGCACTGCTTAACATGACTAACTTTTTTTATGACAAGGCACTTACATACATACCACCACACTCTTATGTATTTACTTCTCTAACATCTAAACTTAACTCTTTTTTTTTACTTGAATGACTTATATCTTTCGGACAACATAAGAATATCTCCATTTTAACTTTTAGAAAGTGAAATACATCCATCATTTTATGCATAAATAAGGTGATATGTATGTAAAATTTGATGTTTAGGTGTTACTATGTAAATACATACTTAGGAATAAAGTGGTCTGTGCATAAACTAGAACATCGGCACAAATTTTAAAGAGAATGAACAGCCAAAAAAAATACTTCCCTCAAAAGTAGACAGTCGACCGATAAGTTACCAACAAACATGTGAAGCTACGTCTCTAAACACGGGACAGATCAAAGCTCTGGAGATGTTCTCTCGCCCGATAGCTATAAGATTGTTCAAAGACGAAGCTTAATTTGTCATAGCGGCAAGTCTCGTCGGATACCCCACACTAACAACGATAAGATTAGCTAAAGACCTCGCAAATAAGGACATTCGACCGAGGCAACGAAACAACTAGGTGGACAAGATGCAGGCTCCATGAGACTTGAGCCAATGCGACATGTGAGCCGCGGTTCTCCCAACAAAACAAATCAACTCATCAGTCGACCAACCGACTGAAGCATAGGCAGAAATCCCATGATCGTGATTGGACGACCGATCTGCTTTTGCCACGATAGACGAGATCGTCATTCGACCAAACGCCTCAGTCGACCAAACACAACGCACTGTCGACACAGACATATCACATAAGTCGATTGAATTCTAGCAAATCGGTCAATCAACTACCGTCATATCAAAATTCAAATTGTAATACAGATATGAAATGAAATTCATATAATTTATTAGAGCATTGATCGTATTAAGAACAATTTCTATAATTGTTTCATTCTTTCTACCATTGTAAAAAATATGTACATACAAATCCGAGACAAAAATATGAATAAGAGGACTCTTTTCTGGTTCTCTCCACAGTGATTCTTGGTTCACTTTATTCTCTCCTTAACTCTATTCTAACCTTCGAGACGTGTTTACAAAAGATAATAAAAAATCCAACAAAATATATAAATCATCCAAAAAAACCTTTTTATTTTTCTTATAAAACAAAATGATTGCATTTATTGTTAATCTTATCTATCATTTATACAATAAAGTCTTTGGAAGTATATCAGTTTATAATGAGAAACTACCTAATTCTTATTAGATGGATAGAAAACATGTGGATAAATAGATGCGGATTATAATAAAATACACATGCCATTTTATCTATTTTAGAAATTGAAAGGCAACGATCAACTTGCCACATGCTAGTTGATGTGAAGTTTATTTTTTATAATAAATAATAAATATGTCGTGATCAATATGTGCAGCACTCTACATATATCTCCTAGAAGCACTGTTCGTGTGCTCTGCATCAAACATATCGGCACAGTATTCCGTTTTACTCTTTAAAAAAAAAAAGATTAGTCTTCTATAAGATTTGTCGCATGAAAAGGGTTTACGTGTAAAAGGAACCACGGTCTGCTTGTTGGAAGAAAAAATATATATAGATTATTAATTGGTTATGATTTATTTTGCATTTTGCCAAAAAAAATTTTATAAGAGAATAATAAATAAAAGGTTATATCAATATATTGCGATTAATTGTTGGTACACGATGCATATACATGTATATATATATAAGGAATGGCTAGAAAATACTGTACGAGCCTCCAACCACTTCTAATGTGTCAAACAATTTGAGTACCACCTCTTTGCACCTGTATTGACACTGCTATTGTGCTTTCACTGTGTTTTCCTATGAGTTCCCCTACATAATAGTTGATAATCAGAGACATAATTCTTTTTAGCTTGTGTCTAGGTCATAATAAAAGTTGGAAATCATATTACGATTAAAAGGGACTTAACCAAGTAGTGTTTCTCGGGACTCATTGGATCCTCAATCATGGTTGTAGTTTCCTCATGACAATATGTTTATTCCACTTAGCTAACGGATGCTAACCTATGATTTTTCTAGGTGAAAGTTAGAAATCCTAAACAACAAGAAGTTTTGACTACATAATTGACTAGATTAGAATTAGATGATGATCAAAAGGATAACATATAAAAATACATAGTTCTAAAGCACAAAAACGTTCATGGGAAAAATTCATGATAAGATATCCAAAAAAAACATTCTTACAACTCAGGAGCATAAAAGAAAGAATTGGCTATGATTCATGAAGAATAAAAATAAAAAATATTTCATTAAAAACTGAGAAGAATAAGTACATAAAAGTAAAAAAACTTATAATAAGCCAACGCTCTCTACAATAGACCCTATCCTCCCCATACAATGATAACTCTCTGCACGATCCTCAACATAAATAGAACACAATCCCCCTCTCTCACAATGTACAACTCACAAAACTCCATGTGAAAAACACCTTAGAAGTTCCCTCTCTCAAGGAATAAAGAGGAAGACCTCTAGGGTTTGACATAAGATCCTCCCACCTACTTTAAGAGATCATGCCAAGTCTGCACCGTACCTATAGGTTGTACCATGCACATAGCCTTATATAGCACTTGTCATTTTTTGCCTTGATATTTTTGGATAAATTAAACCTGGTCAAGTCACGACATGACTACACCCTAACCTGGCGTAACCACGCTGTAGTCGGCATGGCCTCACTAAAGTCTGGCAGAACTACGTCTAAGCAACAACAAACCTGGCGTAATTATGCCACATTCTAGCGCCATTATGTATGTCCAGTTCCTTAGCCCGCTTCATTTTTTACCTCCATGAAGCACATTCAATCACTGCAACCTGCAAAATATCACTAAAAAAAGCTTTCACAACAGTAAAGTCATGATAATTAGTAAACCAAACACAGTATTTAAGGCAAATAAAATCATGTAACTTTATCATTTGTTATTGGTTTTCCTTTGTTCTATTCATTAGTTTTATTTTGTGCTTGGGAAAATGATAAAACCAAGTTCAATCTAGTAACTAAAACTTCACTGGATGAACTTCAATTACCTTAGAAGGAATTTTATGAAACTAATTTACATACTTTTTTCAATGTAATTAATGAAACATTAAGCTAAAATTTTAGTGGAGATGCATTTGAATATGTTAAATCTATCAAATATACTCTCATCGAATTTTAAACTCAAAACATAAATTTAAAATATATGTGCTTATTTATTCTAATTAAATTTAAAAGCTAATAATTTTCAAAAATTTCAAATTCGTTAGCTAGTTCAAATACAACATTTTAAGACATTCAAAATGTTGTTAATCTTTGATGCATGTTACATTGCATGTTTGTGCTTTTTAAAATGCATGTTTTACTATTAAAAAGCATAATAAATTATGAGAGTTTCTTATTATGTGAAATTTTTTATATTTTATTTAATATGTTCAATAAATTAAAATTAATGATTTTCACTATTTTTTTAATCTTAAGAAATAAAAAATTAAAATCTTAAAAAATTTTGCAAATATTCCTTGACTTGAAGTCAACCTCATAATTGTTTTCTTAAATCCTCATAGCCATTTTCATGAATAAATTTTCTAATTTGCTATTCATCATACATAAAATTATTGCCTACTTTCACGTGGATTCGTGATGATTTCATGACATCTATAAGTATGTTTCATGATTTTAAGCATGTTATTTGAGATATTTTTTCATTTTTATAATTGACTTGATATATTATTTATTAAATTTTAAAAATAAACTAAATATCCTTAAGAAAATTTAGGTTGCTTAAATAATTTATTTAAAAACATTGAGTCAACACACGTGAATTTTTAAAATTTCATATTTTAACTTGAAGAATCTACTTTTGTAATTACTAAACTTTAAGATAACGAAAAAAAGTCAAATGTCTTGCATTAATGACATCATAAATGCATGAACATTAGTTTAAACACCATCTATATTAATAATTATATTGAAAATCAAATAATTAAAAATAAAAAAATAAATTTATTAGAGAATGTTCTTCCCATATTAAAAAGCCTCTATATAAAATTTTATATATACTAAATGAGTGCTAGTTTTTTTTAAAATTTAAGAGAAAAAAATTTAGTATTTAATTATATATTTCGTAATTTTAAATAAATAAGGTTTAATATTAGCTACTTAAAGTTAAATATACAATATTTAGTACACCACATATACTTTTTGTTCTAGTACTTGTATTTAAGCATTGGTTCTAGTTCATATATGTGGTGTACTAAATATTGAAATAATGAGAGACTTCCCAAAGCCATTTTAATCTAACTTATTTGCATCACCTACATGTAAACAATAGTTTAAATATTAGTTTAAATACATTTTGAGCTTATATTTAGCTTAGCTATAGACTCTTAACTGAGTTTGTTTGAAGTTTAGTATTTCATATTTACTAAGCATATCCTCAATACAATCATGCACTTTTGATTATATTTCTTAACATCTCAATTTTTCCCTTTTTAATTTTGAAGTTTTGAAGACTGTCTTGCACATTGGGCCAATTTATTTAAACATAAGTCCATGAATTTTATAAACTTGATGATTACAAATTAAACTAAGAAACAAAGAATGCTTGTTTTATTAAAATAAGAGTATTGTAATAGGTGCATCATCAAATCAAATCACGTAAGGACTACTCATTTAGTGAAAATAATATATTGAGTTTCATGAGTGAATCCATGCAACCCAAAATAGCAAAATTATTTTGGAAAGTGAGCTAGTGAGGATTCCATTTCAACATGTGAAAGAAATTTTTTTCTCATATGGTTATTTTGTACTTTTTTTTTGTTCTTGTATTTTGTATTTAAGTGTTCTTGTGTTATGTAATGAAAAATAAGCTTGCTAAGAAGAAGTATATTCACAGGTTGTCTTAGTCGAAGAAAACTTATCTTATTTTAAATTCTTCTTAGCCATCTAGAAGAGTAACATTTTTTTAGGGTAGTTTGTGAAAAATTTCTTAGTTTGTGGACACTTATGCGCAAAAACTAAGCTAGAGCAAATCCACATAAAAATTAAACTTGTTCATATGATAATTATATTTATAGATTTTTACTTGCTGCAATTTTAATCTTTCATGCACATTATTCTTGTTGTTGAATGTATTTCTTTATTAAATTTTTTTCTAAAAACATTTTAAAATTTAAAAAAAAAAGACAATTCAAATAGTTCCAATTCAAACCACACCCGTTCCTCTTGAGCATGTGTAAAGTAACAATTTGTATTAGAGTCTTAGTTCTATAGTTTTTTGCTTCACATTCAAAGAATGATTTATAAGGTTTACATGTTACAACATGCCTTTTTATCTCAACATATAAACATAAAACTACAACATGACAACTCCTTCTCAATTGTGTTCCTTTTAACTTTGAAAAAAGTAATGATGATTTATTTGTAGTCATGTGATATACAAATTTGAAATTTCAATTTAAATGTTTAAAGCAGCTCTATTACTGTCATAGTTGAAGGTATATATTTCAATGCCCACTGAAGAGTGGTTGTTATCTGTCTTAGACAACTAGACTTAATGAAATATACTCCTTCTAAACCCTAAAAAGTGTGACTAACAACTAGACCTAATGAAAATATTTGTCTTAGATATTCAAGTTAAAGTAAGCTTAAATATTTTTCATCAAAGGAATTATAATTACAGAAGTTTCAATTTGTATGACATTATATAAAATCCATTTTATGTTTTTGTTCGAATCATTTTGAGCAAATGAGGTGTGGACTATATGCTTAATATTTTAGATCATATTCAATTTTTTATTTGATTCACATAATCCAAAATATTTGTAGGCAGTCCCACTTTACAAAGAGAAATTATCGTTAGCTCACTCTGCTAGCAGGTATGCTGGTGCACACATGTGCACCGTTATTAGAGAGAGTGTGTGTAGTTGCAAACTATTACAACTATTACATCTCATGCACACCCACACAAAATTACTCATGTAAATGGGCACACAAGCACTCATGCGAACTCCTCACTACGCACATGTGTACTTGCTTGCTCATATATACATGGGCAAGCTCGTCTGCATGAGAGTGTGGTCATAAGCAAATGTGCATGCCAACTTGTGTGCAAATCATGCTTGTACTCGCTTGCACTATCACACCTGCCTGCTTAGTTTGATTGTGTTTGTTTGTGCACATGCCTATATGTGCATCCCCTTGCACAAATACATGTGCGTAGATCAAAGTCAAGTCATTTTTAGATTTGAATAGATTTTTTTTCATATTTTGACTATTTCAGCCCACTTTTAGCCAAAATGTTTGCATGAGAAAGTGAAAAGTGGTCCAATACAAGTGGAAAGTGATCCCCCAACTCTATACCAATTAATGGGATTGTTCATAAGTGGATTTAAGAAACTATTATTGGGTGTGACCTAGTTGAAATTCTATATTATGTAAAATTATTGAAGTTCGCCATTCTTGTCAGTTAAAGAAAATGTGACTACAAAGTATGAATTGCTAACTTATCATTTTATAGAAAGAAAAGTACATTTTTTATAACATTGATGAATGCTAATGTTTCAACGACCAACATTTGTTAAAAAACATTTATTAAATGATGAAAATCAATTAATGATGGTTGAGCAATGACAATCATGTGATAGTTGACAAAAAAAATTCATGATATGGAGATTAGGAATCAAGTGTAAGACACCGATAATCAAGCGTCAACAATTAATCAATGAGAACTAGGCTACTATGATTAAATGATGGTGATCAAGCAATTATTGGTGGGTGAAAATTGTTATAATGGTGATTGTTGATGTAAAATATTGAATAAGACTATATAATTCTTCAAATCTCTTAGTTATTTTTAATTTTAAATTCTTTTCTCGTACAAATTTACCCTACATTTGAAAAATGGGATAAATACAAACATTTTTTGAGTATTTTTTTTATATTATAGCAAAAAATCTATAAATATTGTGTCAAATAGTACATATTGATCTTTTTAATCATAAATTACTTTTAGATTATTTGAGTACTTTAACATTTTCTTAAGTTTGACTCATTTGATCCTTCTTTCTAACTATAAGCCCACAATTTGGATGATAATTTAATCACACAAATAATGTTGTAAAATTCTTAACTCTATTCTTAAGTATTTGACTTAAGATCACTTGAAATCAAATACAAATACTTTTGTGTTGACGGATTTATTTCATTTAAAAGTTTATTGAAAACAAAAGTTAGATGACCCTATTTTTATTAAAATTTATTAGAAAAGTTGCAATAATGTTCCCATTTGATTAAATAAATTTCATGTTGTTTTATCACTTATTCTTCCAGCAACTTTAATCATTAGATGAAATTTTAAAACAAAATAAGGTCTCAGAAAAGTTAAATTCTATTTCATTTTACAAAGTTACAATAATGTCACAGACTAACTTATCTCAAGTGATCTGTGCGGCTTCAGCGCTCTTCCTTAGAACTAAATCAACATAACCATGACAAAGATTGGACTAGTAAGCACCAAACACTCTACGAATAAGAGTAGGGAGAAGTATTGGAGAAAGAAATACTTCACTAAGAAAGAGTGATTGCAACACTTGAATGCTTGGGAAACTTAGATAATTCTTGGATGGATGGTGGGGGAACTCTTTTCATTGTCCTCCCCAAGCCAAAGGGAACTTTCTAAATTACATTATAATATATTATCTTCTAGATAGTTCTACATTATTCTTTACATATGCATGCTTCTAGAACTTTCTAAAATGTTCTAGACTTTTATTGAAGCTCGCTTCTTTCAGCATATTTCTGGAATTATGTGCAACTTTCTAGAATTCCTTAGAATATTCTCCTGCTTTCTAGTTTTTTTTATAGAAAAGCATGGAATCTTATAAAGTTCCTTAGATTGATCTCTACAATATGGTCTTCTCTAGAATCTTCTTTTCCCATGGTTAGCTTGTTAATTATTCTTCAAGATGATAGAGTGTGACACTCTCCCTCACTTAAGCTCACAATTCTCTCATTGTGGATTCCACTTGATACCATCAATTTTTTCTTTTTCCATGTGTCTTCATGTCTCATTTTTTTATCTGCTCATTTCTTCATTCTATTTGCAGCCTTATGTAATGTGGCTTGAATTAACTCTCCCTGCTCATTCCAAGATTTGGTGCATTTGAAGAAGGTTGGGCTTTCTCTCTCATAACTGGTTGTAAGGGAGAGGGGTACCATGCATCAAGGTTTCACGGCTAGCAGCTCAGTTCCTGGTTCCAGCTCGGTCTGATGTTCTATTTTTCTCTTTTGTGGTAGTTTTTTCTTATAATTCTGGTGGTGAACACCTTTATATTCCTCAAGCACTGCTACCATGTCTTCTTGGGGTTTTACTTCTTCATTGGAGTTATAAAGAATAACAAAGCAGCTCTCCTTATCTCGTGGAAATTCCTCCTTGAATTGGATGGGCGATAGAATTTTGACTTCTTGCTTGTTAATCCTTGTTATCGGTGCTAAGAAAGTTTGATTCCCTTACATGTTGCACATGCTATTGGCCAAGGGTATTGGGAACACTCTCATTTTATCCAAGAAGTTTATCCCTAGGAAAACTTTAAAATCATCCCTTGGAATGATGAAGAAGTTTAAGGTACCTGATCATGTTCCAATCTGGTCTTTACTCCTCTTGTTTTTCTATAGATTGGCCTTACTGCTAAATTGATTGCCTTGATGGAGCCTCCTCCTTTAGTCATCCGCATACCCAAACTTATTAATTTTTCAATGGAGATGAAGTTGTGAGAAACACCTGTGTTTGCCATTGACTAGTGGTCTTCCCACCTATTGCCATCTCCACAAAGAGTAACCCATTTGCTTGAGGTTTTTTTGGAACTTGCATCACATTTAGAAGTTGTATAGACCCTACTTATGCCACTGTATCATCACCATCTTCCTCTTAATGGCTTGTAAATTGATATTTTAGAGCCTCTATCCGAGGACAATCTCTTGCCTAATGTGGTCCATCACAAAGAAAGCAATTGTTATGCGACTTAATTTTATTATCCTTTTGCTTTCCCTTATCTTTACCTTGGATGAGGATGATCCATAGCTAGTCTCTTACTTGTGTTGTTCCTTATCTCTATCATCTTTGACATTGGAACTCTTCTCAACCATTATCCTTTTAGACTCCTTTGCATAGTTAATCAGGCTTTCGGGGATCACAATGACAGTAGCAAGATCCTACACTCCACACCTCTTAAGCTCAGCCTTTGCTCACTATTGAAGTCCATCTGGGAAATTAAAATGAGAATCCTTGTCAGTCATGTCAAGAATTTCAAGGAACAGGCTAGTAAACTTCTTAATATATTCTTGAATCGATCTCGTTGACCCGAGCCTTTGCAATGGGGCTCTGCTGATCTCATCCTCTGCATTCTCATGATAGAATTGCTTCCTTAACTCCTTCTTAAGGTCATTAAATATGGATATGGTGCACATACCTTTCACTATATCTCCTCACCTTCTTTTCCACCATAACATTGTGATGTCTGAGAGATAAAGAGTTCCAAATTGCATTCTTGCCTCTTCATCCATAATTCTCATCGCTATGAAGTGTTGCTCAAGTCTCCATAAGAAATTATTCACTTTTTTCACACAGAGAGCTCCTCCAAAACTCTTTGATTTTTGCACTTCAATACGTTTGGCTTCAAAGTAATGATGGTTAGTGGATGTCGTTAATGCCCACTTGAATAGCAAAATGACTCAGCTAGCATGTATGATGCTCATCTCGTCTTCCTGAGCTCTTCGTACCTCTTGGAGCTCCTCTATTAAGTCCTCCCACATCTTTTCCATTTGGTCTCTTAAAAACTCTTCCAATTGGACCTTCTTGCCTCTGATCATCGAATGCATTGTGATGCCTTCCTCCTTGAGTCCATCAACCTTTTGGCTCAGATCCTTTATCTGGGTTTCCATGACATTCATTGCCTCCACCACCCGAGCAAGGCGTGAATCAAAGTCGTGCATGATCTCCTTGGACCTCTCATGTGCTTTGGATGTAGTTGGATCTCATTGCTCTTGACGACCTCACCCTTGTTGAGATGATTTCACATTTGTGGATTCAAACTCCATTACATGCCCATTGATGCTTTTTCTCATATATTCAAACCTTGGCTCTGATATCAACTATCACAAACTAACTTATCTCAAGTCACTCGTGCGGCTTTAGTTATCTTCCTTAGCACTAAATCAACCTAACCCTCACAACTCTAGGACTTGTAAGCACAAAACATTCTAGGAAGAAGAGAAAAGAGAAATATTAGAGAAAGAAATGCTTTACTAAGTAAGAGTGACTGCAACACTTGAATGCTTGGGAACCTTGGATGGTTCTTGGATGGATCCAAATAAGGGGGATGAACTTCTATTTATAGTCCTCCCCAAGTCTAAGGGAACTTTCTAGATTACATTAGAATATAATTTCTTTTAGATAGCTCTATACTGTTCTTTCCATATACATGCTTCTAAAACTTTTCAGAATATTCTATACTTTTCTTGATGCTTTTTTTAGCATATCTCTGGAATTATGTTGAATCTTCCAGAATTCTTTCTAGTTTTTTTTAGAATGATGTCAAATCTTCTAGAGTCATTTGGATTGTTTTTCTACATTATGATTTTCTCTAGAATCTTCGTTTTTCTTGATTAACTTGTGAGTTATTTTTGAAGATGACAGAGTGTGAGAATAAACTCTTTTGAGCATAAATGCGCAATAATGTAACTGTTTCACGAAAATCTAATGAGAAATTTATTGTTCGACAAAAAATTTTATGAAGTTACATAAAAAGGTCTTTTGGATATCTATTATTTAGAAACTTTTCTTTTATGTCAAAAATTCAAACAAATTGATGGTGATTTTGAGTTAGTTTTTCATAATTTAACTTCATAAACTATCCTCATAACTTTATTTGATTGTAAACCGCCACGTTCTTAATTTTAACGATGAAAATTAAGATTTTAATGTTAAATTTGTTATTTTGATATTTATAACAAATAATTTGCATTTTTTTATGTTGAAAAAGAAAAAAAATTATAAGAACATCCAAATATATTTCATATTAGAATTAGTCTATTTTGTTAAACATATTCTTAAAATCACCTTTCACTCCTTATCTTTCTCCTTCCCTCAGAATGAGGCTCAATCCCTTGGGCGCTGCCCGGAAGATATATTTGGATTCAATAATTTTATTATATTTATTTCAAATTTTTATTTTATGTATTGATAATAACTAATAAGTGAAACTAGGGCTGTAAAAAAGGCTCGTTGTTCGCGAACAGCTCGTGTTCGGCTCACTAAGAAGCTCGTGTTCTACTTGTTTATTAAGTTAACGAGTCAAACACGAACAATACAAAAAAATATTTGTTCGCTCGTGTTCGGCTCGTTTTGGTTCGAAATACTACTAATCAATTTTACACACACACACACACACACACACACACAC
>NW_018164444.1:333328-337222 GCF_001263595.1 Phalaenopsis equestris
CTCATTTTGTTGTAATATATATAATATTTTTTAAAAACTTAATTACTACAAGGCTATAAAGATTTATAAGCTATAAAAATTTATAATAAATTATAGTATTAATTAAGAAAAATAGAATAAAAACTATTAAATTAGATTCAAATAATGTTTTATTATAAACAATAATTTTTCAATCTTACCCTAATCCTTAACATCTTATGGCTACCTGATTAGGGATGTCAAAACGATTTTTTATTTCGTGAACGGCTCGTGTTCGGCTCGCTAAGCAAACCAAACCCAAACACACCAACTGTTGGGTCCGGGCTCGTTTACACCCCTAAGTGAAACTAAGTTTCAGTGAACACTGTAATACCACAAAAAAAAAAATAATAATAATAATAAATAAATATGAACGGTTGAAGAATGACAAACTATTTTAATAGCTCTAATTTCAAGAACTCGAATGCGTCTTCTTTAGTTAATAAAAAATAGAAGTAAAGATGATTTCACCGCCGAAATATTATAATTTTAATCTCTTTGAACGTCCAAACAAACATTTATTACAAATAAATTTGCTTATTTAAAATTTAATAATAACTTAAACGGCCGCTTTTCAGCGGAAGTCGGGGGGAGTTGGAACTCGTGCGCGAAGGAATTCAATTTAAAAATTAAAATTATTGATCGTAACCTAAAAAACGAACGTGAAGATGTTTCCTCGCTTCGGCGCTAATGGCGGAGACTTCGGCGGATGCTTTGCTTTTTTGTCCGATCGAAAGTCTTGAATTCAATCCCGCCCGCTGTTACCGGCGCTCGGTGTGACTTGCTATGAAATTCGCCTACTCTTCAAAGTAATATGAACAAAAAATAATATAATTAGTTTTTGGCATATCATCAATAAATTTTTATCATTCTACATAAATTATATGAGATACATTTTTTTGAATAAAAAATATTCAAATTTTAATTAAAAGTTTTTCGGGATTTTGATTTCAACACTTATGGTCAAAATAGGGTTGAGTGAGCTTACTCGAGCTTGGCTCGAAAAGGGCTCATGAATTGATCTCGGTGAACCATAAAGCTGAGTTTAAGCTAAACCCTGACTAGACTCGTTAGCTCATGCGCCGGCTCGTTTAAGGCTCACATACAAAAATCTTAATATAAAATCTATTCATTATATAGTAAATTTAAAGAATTTATATTTAAATGTATTAATATTTAATAAAAAATATTTATATTTTTTATTAAGTGACTTCTTATTTTTTATCTCCTAATTGTTTATTCTATTTGTCATTTTTATTATAGCACAACATTAATTTAATATTATTTTTTCTCATTAATAATAAACAAGTCGGCTGATGAGCGTGTTCGAACTCTTAGACTTAAGTTCGAGTTCGAACTCGAACTCGAACTCATTAAAGTTAATCAAGCTCAAGCTAATCCCAAGGGTGGCTCGAGCTCGAGCTCGACTCGACTCATTTACATCCATAAGTCAAACTGATTGGCTCGACGAGACGGATCCAATGATACCAAAGTTGGTCTAGTCTGAGTCAAATCAAACCTCGATCAAGCTGTTATGCCACTTTTAGAACTATTTCGTGTCTAATTGGCTCACCACCACGACATATGTGATCAATTACAACCTACATGGCTCACAGTTCAAGCAGTTCCCAAATCAAACCTCTGTTGCCAACGGACGTTACTGCAGTCATCAACTCTAGCCTATGCAGCCTACGGACGTTATTACGACTCACTACTATGGTCGACATGATTAACTACATCTTATGTGGTGCACAACTCTCGACTCTAGCATCTACTACCTACTGATATCATTGTGACTCAGTATTATGTCTTACATGATTAACTACAGCCTATGTGGTCCACAGCTCGTGCAACTCCCACTCTAGCCTTTTGTCCTAGGAACTTCATTGCAACTCATCATTTCGTCCTATGTGATGATCAAATATGTGCTACGTGACTCACAACTCATACAACTCTCAACATCGGCCTCTATGACTTATAAAAATTATCATAACTCTTGTAGCTCCCAACTTTGTTATCTACGGCCTACGGACGCTATCACAGTTCAGACAACTTTAGCCTCTACGGCCTACGAATATCATCATAGCTCATCTATACAAAATATGTGACCAATTACAACATACATGGCTCACAACTTTTGTAGCCTCTAACTCTAGCCTCTCGATCTATAGATGTTACAACAACTCACTCAGCTCTCAACTCTAGTCTTTACAGCTTACAATAATTCTCACAACTCATACAACTCTCAACGCAAGCCTCTATAGCCTATGGACCTTATTCAAGCTCCCCAATATAGCCTACCTAACAAACTAGAATCTATGTGGCTCGCTACTCCTGCAGCTCCCTTTTACTCCCCTTTTAGCAATCGATACTACAAAAGCAATCATCTATGACTTATATGGCCAACTACTAGCATAACTTCTAATTACAGTCTCTATGACAAGCTGATATTGGAATCATCATCTACAACATTCATGGCAGGTTACTGCCTTCAAGACATCAACCACGGCTTTTGCAGCTATTATTATTGAGTTTTTATTGTATATCAACGTTGTAACCTCATCTTCCCTAACTTTGGAGCAGAGTGAACCCATGAACTTAAAATTGGACAGTTTATTATTTTAAATGGGATAGGCCCCATGTGATTTTCCTTTTTTCAGTTTCCACATAAAAATTCAAAGTATCTCGTCCTACTACTTCTTTCTACTATTTTTTATGTGTATGTTGGATTTTTGTACAATGCTAAGATAATAACTTATTAGTCTAATGTCACTGGTCTTCTAACATGCAACTGTTTTGCATCATCTATGAGAAACAAATTCTTGCTCGACAAAGTCTTCAAGTCGAAGGCACCAAGTTCTTTGATGTGAGGGGGGTCAACCTTCATTACAATATCAAAAGGTCATTCATGCTAACTGATGCAGGAATTTTGTGCATTATAAATGTTTTTCAACACCACAACCCACAAGGCAGCTATACTAAAAAATATGCAGATTAATCACAATAAAATTTACTTCAGTATAATAAGTTTTTTTTTTCTTTTTTTAAAATATTTAAAACTGTCACTCCTAATAATTAAGGTGTACTTTCAATTTCAAATCGTCACTAGGTTGCAAACGCAAGTATATGTATCGCTCAAGTAATAAAGGGCTCTAATGGAGTCCTAAAAATCGATCCCACAGGGAGGTGAAAATTAGTTAGGGAAATCACACAAAATATTTAAACTATGGAACACTTGAGTAAGAAAACAAGTTGAAATTTGTTTAATGCCACTAAAGAAACTATATTTACTTCACTAATATATAAACTTCAAAGCTAAATTTACTAAAAACTAGACTAAATTTTGTGACGAAGAGTTCAAATTTAAGAAAACATCATTCTCTTTTACAATGAGATTATATTTAATGAATTATCAAATTGAAGAAAATTGTATTGTGCCAAATATGATCAATTATATTGTTTATCATTTTTACAAGTGACCGACCTTTTTCTTTTTGTAAATCGACAAATACAAGAATTTGATGACGCGACTAGAAGATTTAAGTTTCCAGCAACAGTGTCCAAAAAGTTGATCGTGACTTTATAGATGTATCTGATTTGATTAAGTTGTATAATTATAATATTCAATAATGTTAAAATCAAATTTGTCAACGCAAGTATACGTATCGCTCACAAATAATATAGGGCTCTAATGGAGTCCTACATATCGATCCCACAGGGAGTGTTTTAGAATCACAGACTAAGACTTTTAGAAAAGCAAGACTTTAATCACAACAACGACGTTCAATTTATTTATGTGTCATTAATAGGCAATTGAAATAAATAGATAATTTTAATAACTAATAAATAACTAATGATATAAAGTAGGGTTTGATT
>NW_018164444.1:337447-338049 GCF_001263595.1 Phalaenopsis equestris
ACCACCTACACATCAGCACCCAAACGATAGGGCCGAATTGGGGATTTTAGTGTGTCATTCTAAAATCTCCAATTCTACCCCCGATAGTAATATTTCTCAATTTATTTGCACCCAACTTTCAAGGGCTTTGACCTCCTAGAATCTTGGATGTAATCTTCACTTTAGTTGTAAAACTCAATATATTTTAACAAATCAATTGTCCAGATTGAAAGTAAATTAAAATTGAAGTGAAAAGATCATCACAATTTCCTAAACATTTTTATGGCTTCACTAATTCAAATCACCATTTCACAAATCTTGAGATAAGGAGAAAGACAAAGAAAACTACTCATAACTAATGGGGAAAGCACAATAAAACTCGAAATTCATATATAAAATCAAAGTCATACAAACTATAACAAGTAAATAACTTATCTCTAAATTTCTCCCCAAGAACGCTCATTGAAGTTCCTCTGAATCTCTTCCTTTCTTTACAGCACACGGAATTCCTCTACGAAGTAGCAAGGAGGAAGAAATCTCTCACTTTCCCTCCACTCTTACAATTTCTTGAAGAATTCCTCACAGTTACACGCTCTAGCAAGCTCTCTACACACTAATGGAAC
>NW_018164444.1:338114-368951 GCF_001263595.1 Phalaenopsis equestris
GTAGAGGGCGCCGTCGGCGCCCTAGTGTAATTCTCCACATTTTGGTCCTTTTTGCTCTAAATTCGATTATTTTTGCTCCATTGACCTTAATTCATCATTCTTGCAACAAAACATCAAAAATACATTTCTTTAAAATGCAATATCATTAAAAACAGTATAAAAGAGGTGTGAAAATCTCAACATATTTTACTTTGGTCAACAAGTGACAAAGAACATTGGCTAATCCAGTGTTTAGTCCCTAAATCCACGGTTAGGCCGGGAAGACACTAGCTCTCACTCCAGAGTTCCCACTTTCCCCTCGTCTGAGGGCTAAAATCTCACTTTAGTTTCCAAACGCCTCGACCAAATTGAGGATTTTAGTTTGTCACCCTAAAATCTCTAAATCTATGTCAATTTTATGCCCATCAATGAATATTTCCCTATTTATTTGCACTCAACTCCATGGATTACATTCTTATCCATGAAATCGAATGTGATTCTCATTTTGTTGTAGAAACAATAGCCCTCTCGGATCATATGTTTCACAACAAATTTTAATTGGCCTGATCGAAAAGTAAATGAAATTCAAAATTTGAATCATCACAATTATGAAATTAAAATATTGCACAACAATCTTGATTCTTCACATGACCATTTCTCTTTGTAGGGAGAAGGACAAAGAAATCTACTCATAATTCATGAGGAAGATACAACAAAACATGAATTATATATATAAAAACAAATTTACAGAACAAGAAAGAAAATTAAAACAACTTAACTCGATCTCTTCCCTAAGTAAATCTCTTGATGTTCCTTTGAATCTCTTTCTCTCTTTATAGTAACACTCAAATCTCTCTTAGAAATGTTGGGAAGAAGAAATTTCTCATTTTCCTTCTCCTCTTACAACTCTCAGAGACACTTACCACACTCTCCCAAGCTTTGATACTCACGCCACCTTGTCTGACATAAAATCACTCTTTTATAATGTAGGGACGAATTTTGCAAGATTCTCCTTAGGCGCCCATTTAAAATTCATCCAAATTCGATGCATTTGTGAAAATGACCATCTTTGGCACCTAAGCACCGAAATTTGAGTGTTGAAATTTGTCACATAGACGTATCTTCTCTGTATTCTAGCACTTAGGCGCCAATTTAGTTTTTTGAAAATGCCACTTTTGACTCCAAATTTCCTCTCTTTTGCATCCTTTAAGCTCTAAATGCTTAGACTTAGCATCCTGCAATAAAACATGAAAATACATTTTTTTAAGTGCAATATCACCAAATATAAGTCTTAAATATATATGTAAAATTGAAAATTATTTTGGCGTATCAAAATCCCCTAAACTTAACTGTTACTTGTCCTCAATTAACTCTTTTACTACATAAAAAATATAACTTAAGGTAGTGAGCATCACTTAAAAAGTTCTATAGTTTTTGTTTTATAAAGACAATATTAATAAGACTTTAGAGAAAATTTGAAATGCCTTAAGTTAAAACTGAAAATATAAGAATTTCTAGAATCTAAGTCTAAGAGTTTTGGTTTCCTATTTATTTCAAGAATAATTATAATTCATTATATTAAGGATGCTTAGGAGAACTATATGAAAAAGAACTTCATGAGAACTTCATGAGAACTTCATTAGTAAAGATGCTAATACTTTAATATAAGTTTATAAATATATTTAAGCCTCTTTCTTTAAGTTGACTTAAGTGAAGCCAATTTTTTATTATGCATCTCCTCAAGCTTGTCCTCACATACATTCTTTTTACTTTTCTTTTTCTCTTTTCTTTTTTTTTCTTTCCTTTTTTTCTTTTAAGATCATTTTCAATCATTTTTTTTATTTTCTTTTTCATATGAGAATTACTATATTTAGATAGTCTTTAATGATTTTAAATTTCACTATCATATTCTTAAAATTAAAAACTTCATACATGTCTTACTTATAAATGCATATAAGCTTTTAAAAGGATTTTTCGTAAAGTCTCAATCGTTTCTTTTTATATAGTTCTAAGACTCTCTTAATATTTCAAAGTAGAATACACATGAAACTGTTGTTGACATGCCTTCACAAGAAAAATTATATGTATTCCAGATATCAGGTGAACCATTAGGTAGGCATGGTACACGCTACCTCAACAATAGAGAGCTTCAAGCAGTTGCATTGTATGTTCTAATAAACTACAATGAAGTGAATCCATTCGTACGGTAAAATTAAATTTAATCAAAAAATTTATCAGTTAGTATCCAGAATGTAATAGTAATTAAATCAAACATATAAATAACAATGATGTGCATAGGTTATTTACCGAGAGGTTGAACATAAGGGATGATTCTCAAGCAAGAAGATCAAAGAACAATTTCTAAAATAGTTCATATTATATATACATTGAAGTAACTTCTCAATTCACTGTTATGTTGTATAATTGTACTTTTCAAACTAAAAGTAATTATGCTTTGGAACTTTTCTAAATTTATAATACAAGCAGCAGAATCACAGACCATGGCTAATTAGATCTTTCTGGAGGTCTAGTCGTAGTGCCAGACATGAAAAATATTTAATGTGAATGGTTACATACTTCACATAAGTTTCTAATATGAAAGAAAACAGACTTATAATTGTGGTGTTTGTCTTCGAGGAAACACAAAGAGATAATGAGATTAGTTATTATGGCATACTAAATGAAGTAGTTCAATTGCAATTTTAGGGTTATGTTGAACGTAATATCACATGTTCAACTGTGAGTGGTTTGACTCTATTCTTAATCAATACACTCAGCTCATATGATGATACTAAAGTTAAAATGTCGGGTTTATTATCTTTGAAACTCTTGTTAAGCAAGGGATAAACTTGATTGGGTTGTCATATTGAAGATAAAATTAAGGAAATCTATTGAGATGCAAAATATTATTGAACTCATTCACCAAGATGTTGGTATGTCTAACATTCACATGCAACTAAGTTCAAGCAAAGAATTGTTTCCTCTGAAGGACACCACGAGGCTTCATGAAGAAGTGCCTCAAGATATAGATGAAAATGATGATGAGATTGATGAAGAAATTTTAAATTCATCATTGATTGCTCATCTAATGAAACAGACTAAAAGATGGCATGTATATTTAGATGCTTAGTTTCAACACCTTTTTGTTTTTACTTTTTCTTCTCACATTATAGTTGTCATAATTACTTTTATTGATTTTATACATGGTTGCACCATATTTCATGTTGGCATTCTACACTGTCTTGCATTTACTATTGTGTGCTTAGCCCCCAGAGAGACTACAATTTTAGGGGACTTTGGGGAACACATATAAGAGGCTAAGGAAGGTCACACTCACCTTCAGAGGTACAACACTCCTACAGTCACTCTGATCACTCCTCATGTTGCCCCTCTTGCAACTGCTCCCTCGTAGACACCACTTTCCACACCCACCTTAGTTTTCAGCCCAGATTCCTCCTCTAATAATTTGGGCCACTTGACTTGCAACTCGGATGGCTGACTCCTCTAACGGAGTGTATATTGTGATGGATGGAACCTCTTGTCATCTTTTTTCTTGCACTAGAGTAAGTTCAACTTTCATCTCAATTTCTATTGTAACTAATATTTATATTTCAGGTTCTTTCCTTCCAGGCCTCCTGTGACATACATCACAGAGATCATCAGGAGTCGGTATGAATATGTGTTTCTCCCATGGAAATAGATTCTGGTTGTGACATGGGGCTTGTAGTTCAGGGAGTTCAAAGTGTGATCATTTAATTTGAAATAGAATGCTAATCTCAACTTTTTTATACTAATTAAACCTACATAATTTCTTAATTACAAAGGTCCTTCTACTGGTCTCCGGAACATCACCAACAGATATGATAGATTTTTTAGGTTCGTGGCAAGCATCAACTAGTAGACTTGTTTACCATATCACAGAAGAAGGAGAAGAGGCCCATGTGTGTTGGTGAGGATGTTTGGTTTGACTTGAATAGATCCTGGGCCTCTCCGTAATACCAGAAAAAAACACAGACATACCAACATAATCGGACGATAGAGGGAGCCAGAGGGGTCGCACCCCATGTTGGAGGTTTGATCCCCCATACAGAGCAATGCAGGAGACTCGTAATATTATTTCAAAATGCTGTCATCCACTGCAGAGTTACATGTTCGAACACATAGAGGCTTGGGTACACACCTGTGGGTCTCTGATCACTCTCAGCGTGTCAGTGCAAGTAATAAAAAAAAATTAATTTTCTATTTTTTTCTATTGTTATTTAAAAACAATTAATCTTTAATTTTTATTATGTAGGAAGTGTATGAGCAACTCGGGGAGAGGAAGAGAGAGATATCGAGCCAGACCTCGTCGTCCGCCAGTTGCAGTGGTAGCCAATCTACCATTGCTTTTGATTTTAAGTTATGGATGTAGGCGGTGACAGAGAAGAAGGAGAGGGTGTACAGCTTAGATGCAAAGGGCATTGCATTTGATGTAAATCACTCTCATATTGTTATGGGTTACCCTAGTTCATTATAGGCTCAGCATGAAAGGGTTGTCGGACAGGTCAACACAATGAATGACGAGCTCCAACGGATACGTGAAAGCCAACAGAAGGTTGTGGATGGTTTAGCACGTTTGACCAAGAGTTTTGATCATCGGGGAAAACAACATATTCGTACTATCGATGAGGATGTGGAGGACGAGGAAAAGGAGTAAGATGAGGAGCAGGATCAGGATTTTATTATGTGCTTGATGATTTTCCCCTACCAGAGAGGCGTGGTTTTTTTTTTTAAATTTTCATCTTTGTTTAAGTGATCAGTTTCTATAATTGTGAACCTTGAACATTTAGACTTGTATTTTCCTTAATTAAATTTGGCATCAATGTTTAGACATGTTGGTGATTTTTTTTTTTGTAGTTGTGATGATAGATGAGTATGTTATTATGATTCTTGTGTTTTTTATGTGTAGGCATGTGAAAATTCAATTGTTTTGTTGTATTTTTTTTCTTACAGGTTTGCATCAAATTAGCATAAAAAAATGCGACACAATTATTACAATCAGTTGTTGGATACTTAGCGTCGCTATTTTGACACAATATAGACTTAGCGTTGGACATGGGTTAACACTAATTTGTGTCGACCATTTTGGACGCAAGCACAACGTTAGTTTGCATCGAGTGATTTGTTGACAAAAATTTACAATGAAGGAAATTGTCGAAGTTAATACCGATACTAATATATATCCAACGCAAAAATCGGCACCGACCACAATTAGTGATGCCCATTTTAACATCAAACTTTTTTTGGAGTGAATTCGACCCAAACTCGATTAGCATTGAAAAAAAATTTGATTAGCATTGGAATTGTCCGACGCTAATCGATCAATTCCCTATAATATTTTTCTTATGGATAAAGACTAGAGAATGAATTCAGGGAAAACTTAAATTATGGAGGTTTACATTAGAGTCTAAAGGCGTTCGTTTGAGTAAATCTAAACCTGAATACAAGAAATGTAATTTTAGTGATATGAGATCTAGTGGCACATTTGTAACTATGGGTGATCAAATCATAGAAGGTGTGAACGTTTTAAATATCTCGGGTCTATTGCTGAAAGTGCTGGTGATACAGATGGGGATGTTATTAGTAGAATTCAAGCTGGTTGGTTGAAGTGGAGGAATGAGTCGGGTCTATTGTGTGATAGAAAAGAACCGGTTAGACTTAGAGGAAAATTTAATAAGATGATGGTGAGTTCTACAATGCTTCATGGCGCAGAAAGGTGGGCTTTAAAAGAGAAGTGTAAAACTTAGTTTAAAGTTGTTAATAAGTATGCTTTTGTGGACGAGTGGCTTGATACTTAGAAACAAAATGCAAAACGAATGTATATGTGACAAGGTTGATGTAACTCCAATGACAACCAAGATTAGAGAGAGTCATCTTAGATGATTTGGTCACATCAAACATCGAGCATCTCGTGATCCGGTTAGGATAATAGATGTTTTAGGTTTGACTAATATCACGAAAGGTAGAGGTTAACCTAAAAAGACTTGGGCAAATTGTATAAAAAAATGATCTTAAATTTATTAGAATTAAAGGAAAATATGACACTCAATAGGGCATGATTGAGAAAAATGATTCATGTAGCCGACCCTTGTTGTTGTTCCTTTTTCACCTCTCTTATTAAAAACATGTACTAAACATAACACAAACACACACTCTTAATTATTGGTGCTAACTTCGAGTCAACCCAGTCTACAAAGAGTGGTCGATCTCACTTGGCGGGCATAATATGTATCAAACATAATTAAAATGATAAAACAAATATACATCTTTTATTACGGGCCTTCATAAAATTATATTCTAGTATTAATGTAATAATCTTTATTATAACTTTCCGGCATGAAGACAATAATTCTTTTGGCAAAAAAAAAAAAAAAAAAAAAAAAAGATTATCATGGAGGAAAATGCAACAAAATATCTATTGGAATCAAAATGAGGCGAGAAATAGTACTCTTCGTGGTGGAATGTGTATGCAATTTCAAAAAGAAGAGTTGAATTTTCTTAGCTAATGCGAGAGTTTCACATACACGAATAGTTTGCTGGGGAATTTCATTCATGTCATTGGTCCGACTTTGCTTCCCGGAAGGCGAGGGGCTGAGCGAAATGTCTGTCACAAGATCATATGCCTCTTTTGAACAAGCATAAGAAAATAAAAAGCTGAGTTTCATAATAATGAATACAGCGAAAAAATCTTTCGTTTCTATATTGAATACCAATAATGATCAGTATACAATAAAGCCAACGGAAGATGTCTCAAGTTAAAATTCCATCAGTATGTCAAACTTTATGTAAACTAAACTTCTTACCAAAATTAGTAGAATTAAAATCATATTAATAACTCATTAGCCGAAATGATATTATTATTAGTAAAATCAATCTCTTTAGTAAAAATAGCTTGAACAAAATTAATAATATTACAAAAAATAAGTCTAATTTTGCCAGCTAATAGCTTAGCAATAACTTTATATAAGGTATTACACTGGAGGATAGAACAAATATTATTTAAAGTCTGAGCATCTTTCTCTAGGGTTAAGGCGATGATAGTATGCTTAATCCTATTAGAAAGCTTACCAGCATTAAAAAAAAAAATATTACATGAATACAATCATCCTCAGTCATATTTGAAGAATCTTTAAAATTTTTAGAAGTAAATCTGTCAGGGCCCAGGAGACTTGTAATTTCCAATATAAAAAAAAATTATTTTAAATTTCTTCATTAGAGAGCACCTTTATTAAGGCTTCAAAATCCAAGGAAAAATGATATTAGAAATAAGAAATGTATCAAAAATAGAGGGAGAAATATCAACATAATTATTAAGCAAAGATTTAAGAAACATTAGCAATATTCTTTTGTTGATGTAAGTAAATATGGTTGACTAAAATTATTTTAATAAAAGTAGAGTTATTTCTAATTATATTATTTTAATAACAAAATTTAGAATCATCTTCATCTTTAATAACCATTCACACTTAGCACTTGATTTAACCATTTATAATTACAAGAGAGAGTATTATGAAGACTCTCTTGGTTAAAAGAGACTTGATTTGGTACATCTTTGCAAAGAGGATTAACATCCAAGTTATTCATTATCACTCTTGTTTAACTTTTTAATTCATTGATATAATTAAAAAATAAATTAGAATTACACCAATTCCAATGCTTAAAAGCTTCTTTGGCATTCTTCAATTTACTGCAAAAGAAAAATAAAGGATCGCCTTTAACATTAATGTTTCAAGCATCATTGACAATATCCAAAAACTCAAAACAATCACTCTAATAAATCTTATACAAAAAATCATGTTTTAAAGCATAAGAATCCCCTACAAACATAAAAATAGGAGAATGATCAGAAATATAAATATCCAAAACTCTACAAAAAAGAGTAAGAAAAAGAATCCACACAAGAAGTATTACAAAACCTTTGTCAAGAAAATTTCTAATAGGATTATCAATTTGATTATTATATCAAATTAACTTATGAGTAATAATTTTTAATTTAAAAATAGTAAGATTGAAACAAAAAATATTAAAATCAGTAAGCTTAAAAGGTATAGGAGGATGACCCCCTACCTTCTCATTAACTATAAGAAGGTGATTATAGTCACCCCACAGAAGCCAATGATCATTAATATTAGCAGTAAGATAAGTGATAAAACTCCAAAGATTCATTTTGATAGTGACACTATTGTTAGCATAAATGAAAGTAATAAAAACTTAACAAAAAAGGAAAAGTCAACACGTCATGAATGCATTGAGATTTGACTTCTAAAGCAGTAAAATAAAAAACCTCACATTTATTTAACCTAAATTGGCCAATTTTTATCAATATCAAAATTATTCACACGTTGATCATTATTAAAAAGTCTAAACTTTTTAGAAAAAAAATTATTATAATTGAAGAAAGAGACAGCTTAATTTCAATAAGACTAATCATATAAGCACAAGTCTCATAAATAATCTTCTTAAATAAAAAACACAGGTTTTATTACTAAACCCACAAACATTTCAAGTTAGAATATTATGATAAAACATGAGAGGAAAATAACACAAAAAAAATAAACTAATGCATAGCTTTACCAACCTTAATTTTTCCTTTTTTTGTCCTAGAGGTAGAGAGCAAAGAGAAAAACAATATTTAGGGCATAGTTCTATTAATAATGAGGTTGATGAAAATTTAATCGTAGCTCAAAATGATATTACTAGAAATATTTTGAACACGAGCCAATTATCTTGACTTAAGTCTATAACGCAAGAAGAAATAACATAAGGCAAAAAAATACTTTCAAGATCTATAGAAATATTAAGTTCAACAATAGAAGGTTGAGTGTCTATATTTTCTATAACAATTTCAGTACTACATAAAGAGATATCAACAAGAATATTTAAATCCAAAGCAGTAAGAATAATGTTATTATTAATAGTGGAAACCCTAATAGGGATATAAAGCCTACTCTTGTTTCCTTAAAATCTTTGATTATTATAAAACCTATTATTACTCCTAAAAATAGGAGCAACAATATTAGGTTGAACATTCATCACTTTAGGACAAGATTGAGGGTCATGAACAAAGGTACAACAAGTCTTATAAGGAGTTAGCTTCCTTTCTTAAATCACATATAAATTAAACTCCTTCCCTTTAATATCAAGAAGAATGAAATCATGGAGAGAAGGGTTTACATTTTTGTGAATGATAACTCTTGCAAAAGGAAGTTTAGAAAATTTGGATGTTAAAGAGCCAACAACAAAAAGAACACCAATTCAACTTGTAATCTTTAAAATAGCTTAATCATTCCAACAACATAATGACAAATCAAGAAACTCAACCCATTCCCTAAAATCTTTTTTGGCGGGATTAAAATAATAAGACTATTTTTTGAAAATGAATGGTTTACTAGTAATAAACTAATGACCACCAATCAAAACCTTATCAAAATCTTTCCCACAGTTATTGTTAAACAGAGAAAAAAAAACCTTCAAAAAGGGAATGAACATCTACAACACTTTTTCAGTTTCTGTTTTCTTGCAACAAATTGCTGTAATTTACGATAGAAATGACGCTTGTCAAGCGCATATCCAATTAGAGCTAGATTCCATTGCTTTGAGCCTTTAAACTGTTCTTGATCAAAGAAAGAAATCTGTTCACAAGAATTTGGATGGTAGGATAGATTAAAATTAGTAGAACTAACAAGATGAGAAGAGGTAAGACCGTTCCAATTAAGAATAGAGCTAGAGCCAAGAAGAGTTGAGAAGAAGAGAATGTAAGAGACAAAAAAATTCTCCTTGGTAAAAGGCAAAAGGTGCAAAAGCCCCAAAACACCAAAAAGAAATCCGTAGAGAAGTAAAAAATAAAAAAGAAACCAGGTTTTCCCGAAAGAAAGGGAAATTGAAAAGAAAATTCACCAAACACTAGAGGGGATTTGAAATCGCCTCACAGCGCTGCTATCGCCTCATAGGGCACTCCTGCTCCCGATGAAAACTCCACGAAGCTAGAATTATAATTATTTTGAAAAACACAAAACATCTTCAATTGTTTTCACAGTTTTTAAAAATGTGATGATTTATTTTGAAAATTAAAAAAAATATATGTAAAAATTGTTCATTTTGGCTGCCACCTTTCGGTGGGGAATTTTTAAATTTTTTTTTTATTTTGTTTTGCATTTGAATATTTTTTTCCTTTCCTTTGGAAAATTGGCACATTTTGTCGCCAGTTTCCTTTTTATTTTTATTTTATATTTTTTTGTTTTTCCTAAATAAAAAACAAAAGAAAAAACATTAAGGCGTCACTCTTGAAACGGTTAGAAATCCCATTACCGATGGTGAGTATTTGATTTATAAATGCAGGTCATAAATTAATGAATCAGACGGCTTACATTTTTTAAATGACAAAATATGGGGAGTTTGAAGCTAAATATTGAGAGGGATGTTTGGTATCCGTCCATCGTCGATTTGACGGTGGAGATGCTCCTTCATGAACCTCTCCTCGCTTTTCGGTGCCCGCAATAACTTCTATTTAATGATCGCAGTAAAAATCTCCTTTTTATTATGTAAATTAAAACCGCGCAAAAAAAAAAAATCAATTTTGAATTAATAAAGGACGAAAAACCACACCGACGTTC
The DNA here is from genome assembly GCF_001263595.1 of Phalaenopsis equestris. Lineage (NCBI taxonomy): Eukaryota > Viridiplantae > Streptophyta > Magnoliopsida > Asparagales > Orchidaceae > Phalaenopsis > Phalaenopsis equestris. Next base: position 348,746 of record NW_018164444.1, read on the forward strand.
TTCTCTGAAAAGCAGCGAACCCACATGCCCTGATTTTTGAGAAAAATTGCTAAGTTAGGGATTATTCGGAGGAGCACATTTTTCATCAGTAAACCTGACTTATCTTTATGTGCCGTGTAGTTTATTTCGGAGTTATTTTCAGATTATTTTCAGATTATTTCGGAGTTATTTTCAGTAATCCCAAAATAATTCATAAATAACTCAAATATAAAGACCGCGGGTTATTTCTTACTGAAAATAACTCAGAAATAACTTGAAAATAGCTCAGGAATACTCTGCGCCGCACGTAGAGCTACTTCAGGAATCCGCACAGAAAAATTTTTGTATTCAGAGAGTATTGACACGTTATAAATAAGTTACAGATATATTACAGAGAAGTATAACACGAATATAAATTATCAATACCCTTCGAATATCCTTCACACGCGCAAATTTTTCTTCTAATTTTTACCGTTTCTTCTCAAAATCAAAACAAAAAAAAAAATTAAAAATTGGTTTCCGTAAATTAAATTTATTTTATTTTATTACTCTCAGCCATTTCTTTTATCTTCCTCACTTCCTTCATATATAGGGTCGTTCAGCTACCCACTAACCTCTATCCTCTGCTCTTCCCATCTCCCCATCCTCTCTTCTTCCTCTTCCCAGTTCGATATTTTTCACAGCTTTTAATTTGAAAATTTTTAGCTGCATTGCGTCTGGGAAGAGGAACTTGATTTTATTTAGCATTTACCTTCTCTGTTTTCCATTAGGGCTTCCACTTTTTTCTTTTGTCCGAGATGGGAAGGGTTCTGTTTCTGGTTAACCTGTTCTTGCTTTCTATAGCCTCCGTTGCATCTGCTACGCATGATTATCAGAAAGCTCTCAGCAAGAGCATTCTCTTCTTTGAGGCTCAGAGATCCGGTTATCTACCAGGCAACCAGAGGATTAACTGGAGAGGAAACTCCGGTCTTCTTGATGGGAAAGCAAATGGGGTATCTCTTTTTTTCTGCTTTGATTTATTAAACCGATTTGTTCTTCTTTCTTTCATCAATTTCTCATATACTTCTCCTTGCAGTTAGATCTGGTTGGGGGTTACTATGATGCAGGGGACAATGTAAAGTTTGGGTTACCCATGGCATTCACCATCACCATGATGTCTTGGGGAATATTAGAGTACGGGAAGCAAATGGCTGAAAGTGGGGAGCTCGGGCATGCCATGGAAGCAGTGAAGTGGGGCACCGACTATCTCATTAAAGCTCACCCCGAACCTACTGTTCTCTATGGCGAGGTAACCTATAAGCTTTTTCTTAATCTTCAATCACATCATTTCTTGGAGATTTCTCATGGGATGTTGTTTGTTGATCCTTACTGTCTGATGGGGCCGACATTAATAGAAATCTTTCTTGTTTTGTTTCCTTAGGGTTTTATTATTATTATTATTTTTTTTTTTCTGGAACTTGTCGGTCGGCTTTGGTTTGCTTTTTGACTGGACTGATGCCTGCTTAAACCCACTCTGGAAGTCAAGCATTTTCAGTTCGTCTTCTTTGGTTTACATTTTCCTTTTATATGCGCTTCAGTTTATTAAAATTTGATGTGTGTGCCTTTGTGGTGTACTTTCATAACTTATTAGTTTTAATCCCATGATTTTCTTATATTCAGCGAGTGATTATTAAGTGTTTAGGGTAATCTCACAATTTTACTCTAGCTAATCTCTGTTGCGACAATTGCTGCTTAAAATGCAACTTCCAATTTGATTATATTACCATATGGAAGGATTAAAGTTTGCTGATGGACTATCTATAAACGAAAGGTACTTTGATGGTGACAGCCGCAGAATAGCATACTAAAATGCATGTTAGTGGTCTGTTATGATGATAGTGTGATAAATCTGAGGAAAAATCACATTATTTTGTTGCATATGTAGTAAAAATAAAAAACAGAATATTTAAAGGCACTGTTTGTTAAGAGCTCTTCAGTAGTCTTGTTTTACTGAATAAAATAGTGGAGAATCATATCAATGATTTGAATTTCCATATTTAGCTATGCAAATGGTTAGGATAAGATGCCTATTTCATATGGACTTGTATCTGCTAGATATATCATGAAATGGACAGTGAAAAGCTGCTCATTTTTAAGTAATTAAGTTAATATCAATAATTTAGAGATTAAAAGTTATATAAATAAATATAGAAAATAAAGTATTATATAAGTTCCCATAGAAGAATTCATTATTTTGTACCTTTAAATTCCTCTTACATTTTTTATCACGTACTTTGTTCTGGAGATTTGCATCAGAATATAATTTATTATATATTAAATGTATAATACAATGCAAAATTATCGGACCGGCGGACCACTCCTCAAAATATAAGCTTCCTAAACATTTCACATCGCATTAACAGCGCTGTTCCCTAGTTCGAAACTTTCACATGGGTGTATTTAATTTGTACATTACTGTCTAATTAACGATTAATTATTCATAACCGTCGGTTTAAAATAAATTTACAGGTGGGCGACGGGAACACCGACCACTACTGTTGGCAGCGACCGGAGGACATGACGACGAGCCGGCAGGCCTACCGGATCGACACAGAACACCCTGGGTCTGACCTCGCCGGTGAGACCGCCGCCGCAATGGCCGCGGCCTCCATCGTTTTCCGCCGGTCCGATCCGGCTTACTCCAACCAGCTCCTCCTCCACGCCAAGCAGGTCGGAACTCTGAATTTTAAGCCTGCTCGTTTAATTTTTTCTTTGGGCCTTTCAATATATTAAAGAGGTGTAAACTAGTCAGAGTTTGAGCAAACTCAAGCTCTACTCCTTGAAAAATACTATTATTTTTGTGTTCGACTCGGTTTGCTTAACAAGTTATTTTAATATATTTAAATTTATTTTTATTTTTAAGTTAAAATGTGTTAATACCAACAAATAAATTTTTGTTTATATTTAACTCTTTATATTTAGAGTGCCAAAAAAAAAATTTAGTATTCTCGTTCAGTCGTTTGCGTAGCAATGAAGCAGAGCACATGAGCACGAGCTGTTTAATGAGATGATCACGAGCTATTCGTAAACACGAGCCCAGCCAATATATATATATATATATATATATATATATTTATATATATATATATATATATTTTCTGTGATGCTGGCTGCTGATATATATATATATATATATATATATAATTATATTTATATATATTTATATATTCCTTGGGCAAAAGTGGGCCTTCCAATTTGGGATCCGTTTTTGGCAGCCGGACATAGGCATGTGGAAGTGTCGGTGCATTTGCTGAAATGACCGTTGCACCCTCGTGTACTTGCTATACTGTTGAATCCGAGGAGTTAACGGTCAATCGATGTAGGGCGGCAGCACTCGACACGTGGTTATCGCAATTCGTTTTTTTAATTGATTATCTCATCTTCAGCTCTTCGATTTTGCTGATAAATACCGCGGGAAGTACGACAGCAGCATCTCCGTTGTTCAGAAGTACTACAGATCCATCAGCGGATACGGGGTTTGTATTGTGATGGGATTTTCTAGATTTGTTGTGGGGGAGAGGATGGACGGTTCTGATTATGTTGGTTGTGCAGGATGAGCTTCTTTGGGCTGCAGCGTGGATGCACGAGGCGACCGACGAGCCATGTTACTTGGACTACTTGGGAAGCAACGGTGGCCCACTGGGTGGGACTGGGTGGGCCATGACCGAATTTGGTTGGGACGTCAAGTATGCCGGTGTGCAAGTTCTCGTTTCCAAGGTCATTTCTTGTGCTCTACTTTAAAAAAATAGTAGTGTAGTACAAGGGACACGTGGCATGTGCTATCCTACGGGTCGATTTTGTGGTGTGGTTGTATAAACTTTAGGTAGATGTAATCTGACCGTTGTGAATTCCACTCGAAATTCATTAGAAGTTTAATAAAAAGCTAAAATTAAAATTATCATATACGTATCATGGGAACATTGCTATTTATAACATTACCACCCTCTTTCATCCATTTTTCAAATTCTCACTCAAATATCAAAATTCACACTAAAAACTCTAGCTCATATTGTTCATGTTTATTAAATTTTCAATGATTAGATCATGTCACACATAAATGCATCAATTTGTTAGCTCAAAAAATTACTTGGGAGCTAATTTTGTAAATAGAATATTTTGCGTACTATGTTTCTAATTATCCGAAAGTTTCTTACTCGTCATGAATACAAAACCTCAAATTTATAAAGAGCTTCTCGTTGAGAGCCCAAACTCTAAACAAAATATATTGAGGGAGGTTACATCTAAAATTTGAACTGGAATATAAGAAGGAATGTATGCAGTTTTCCTGAAACGGATTGTTCCCAGATTTTTCCTAAGGCTTTAGAACTTTTTTGAAAATTTGCCTAAAGTAAGTTAATCAGTCGGTTTTCAGAAGGTTGTGTGACTTTGTCTAAAATTGCTTAATTTTAGGGAGCAAGTATAACCGTTAAAAATCAATAGAAATTGCATCAATTTAGTTGAATTTTGAAACTCTTAACTTGATGAGGCCGTCAAATTCATCAAAACTTAAATGCAGTTAACTTAACTGAACTATTATATATGTAAAAACAATTTATAAAAATGCTGTTTCTGTAATTAAAAATGAACAACTATTATTGAAGTTATTAAAGCTTCAAACAACCTGAAGCAAAGTTTCTGCACAAGAAAAAATACAATGAAGCTTCTCGACTTGCAGAGAACAATTTTCAGATATTGTTTCTATTTCACGAAATACACATAATGTTTGTAATGCCATAAAAGAAAATGATAAAGTATATTTTAATTTCTAAAGAAAAAATCTCAAATATTTTACTAAACTTAAATATCATTTGAACCCTTCTTTTTTCCTTTTTTTTTTTCGGTCTATATGTGCGTCATATGAAGAGGATAAGTGTTTTTTACACAACAACAACTATTTCTTAAATTCTATCCAAATTTGTAGCTCTTCTACATCTCAGCAGCGCCGAATACTGATCTCATATAAAGAGGATTAGTGTTTTTTACACAGGAACAAATATTTCTTAAATTCTATCTAAATTTGTAGCTCTTCTACATTTAAGCAGCACCAAATTTTGATCTCATGATTGAAGCAAATTCTAACATACACACATTTGAATCTCTTCAGTTTCTTCTCCAAGGGAAAGCAGCTCACAATTGGCAGGTGTTTGAGAAGTACAGACAGAATGCAGACTTCTTCATGTGCTCATGCTTGGGGAAGGGCTCCCACAATGTTCAGAGAACCCCTGGTGGCCTTCTCTTCCGGCAGCGATGGAACAACTTGCAGTTTGTGACTAGTGCTTCTTTTCTGCTCACCGTCTTCTCCGACTATCTCCAATCTGCAGGACAGAATGTGAAGTGTTCCTCAGGAGTTGCCTCGCCTTCTGATCTTGTCAGCTTTGCCAAGTCACAGGTAAATCAGTCTGAATTCAATATTGATAGATTATATGCTTTTAAATATTTAATTTCGTCCACATTTGAATGATACCATGATTTATTTTATTTTAGAAAGGATGAGCGGTTAGACTGGTCTGTGATTTTAGACTATGTTGAATGCAACGGTCATGCTGTTTTTGTCTTGTCTTTTTCTTTATATTCTTAGTAATCGTTATCATGGATATTGTTTAGCTGACTTAGTCCTTCGTCTTTTTTATGCTGTTCAAAACATTGGTTCATTATATAGCAGTTTACAATTAGTTGTAAATAAGCTCTATTTGTTTCGCTGACTGCTTGTTTACAATATTGATTAATGCTTGGTATTGTAATCTAGCAATTTCTTAATGAAAAATTTCTAACTTATTACTATAAATTCATGGATATTGATCAATTGAATAGGTGGATTACATTCTCGGCGACAACCCCAGAGGTACCAGCTACATGGTAGGATACGGTTCAACCTATCCACAGCAGGTACACCATCGTGGATCCTCGATCGTCTCTATCAAGGTGGATGATTCATTTGTGAGTTGTAGAGGTGGATATGCAACTTGGTTTAGCCGAAAGGCTAGTGACCCCAATCTCTTGGATGGTGCCATTGTTGGTGGTCCTGATGCTTATGATAATTTTGCTGATGAGAGAGATAACTATGAGCAGACTGAGCCTGCTACCTATAATAATGCTCCTTTAGTTGGTCTTCTTGCTCGCCTTCATGGTGGCAATGGTGGATTTAACCAGCTTTTACCTGGTATGCATCCCTCATTCTTAACTTGATTTAGTAAGCTGGGGTAGGTAAGCTGTTCTTAGGATTGTCATGAAAATCTTGTTTATTGCAGTTGTGATTACTAAGCCTAATTTGCCTACAATGCCTAAACCTTTGCCAAGTCCCCAACCAAAGCCGTCACCTGTTCCAGGTATTTAACACCTAAAGCAGCTGTGTATCAGATTGCTTTCATTTAATGAATTAAAGCTAATGGAGATTGATGTTTACGTTCAGTAACTGGTGCTTTCTCTCCATTCACTGTAAAGCAAACTGCAACAACTTCCTGGTTTGCAAAAGGACGAACCTACTATAGATACTCAGTTATTATTAATAACAATTCATCAATGACAGCAAAGGATCTGAAGATAGTTGTTTCGAAGCTCTATGGCCCGATATGGGGACTCCAAAGGGCTGTACATGGTTACAATTTTCCTTCATGGATTCAGTCGCTGCCCGCTGGAAAGAGCTTTGAGTTTGTGTACATCCATTCGGCTAAACCAGCAGATATTTGGATCTCTGGTTATAAACTTGTCTGAAATTCTTTGAAGTATAAGAATTGAGGTCTTGGAGCAGCATATATAGTTCAGTAGTGGAGGGTTTTTTATATCCCTTGTCTACTGTGGTTTGCATGAAGTGTTTAGTTTTTATATGAATAAGAATGTGAGGTAGAGAGGAGAAGCGAGCGAAGAGACAAGGGTTGCTCATCCTCTTTCTGCTCCACCTCCATCCCAGCTAAGGGAGCATTGGGTTGTCAGACGTTCCCAGCTAAAGGGTATTTCCTTTTTAGCATTTAAATATATCGCACTTAAAAAATAAAAAAAAACAAAAGAAAAAAAAAGACTTATTAGAGTGATCCATGTATTAAGAGATTTGGTATGGTTTCTAGTTTATATAGAGTATTATAGATGTAGCCTTTTGTTGCTAGATATGAGTCATATGAGTGTCATATTTTCTTGTTCAACAACTTTACACAACTTGTATCAGATATGAGTAAGATTTTTCTTAAATATTATAGCTATTATCCTTTAACGATAAATGTGTTTTGTCTAGTTGTTTGATTGTCTTTATTATTTAAGAGAAGTTTTATTTTAATTATCATTAAGGATAGTCTAAGGGTTTAAGCCTTCCAAATTCTGTTTTGTGTTCCCTGGCCCCACGTTGCAATACCTTAGTTGCAAGTTATGTATGATAGAAACGTAAAACAATAGAAAAAAAAAATTGGAGTTTTATCTGTATTCTCGTCTTTTTACAATCATATTCAGGTCCATAAATAAGCAGAAAAAAGAATACATATGGAGAAAATGAGTATAGTAAGCAGGGGTATAGTGATTCAATGAAACCCTCATATATACAAATTTTTACATATTAAACACTTATAGAAATGTTTGATATTACTTAATCGTCGCAATTTGGAAAGGGTTAGAAGGTTTTAACTCGAGTGTCATATATAATTCTTGAAATTGTCCTCAAGGTTGAGTTTTGATGAAGAGATTCGTGGTTTGTTTATGAGAAGTAATGCATTAAACATGAACTGTGGTGCAAGAAATTTCGATATCAGGGAACTTTTAGGAAAGATGTAGCAATTTCGATGCTTGAGAATGAAGACCATATAGGATGGCCTTGGGGCATTAAATAGTTACACTTTTGTAAAAGTCGAATCTCAAAGTATATCGTTAATGTTCTTACAACATATACAAATTGAAAGTTATGATTCATGGCAAAGCAATATTTTTTTTAGTAGAAACAACAATAGAAAGAGTCGATGAGGCGAACTTTGGACATACCAGCAATTTTATTGATAAATTTAATTGTGAGATTGTCCAAGTTTGAAAGATGATTAAAATTGTTAGATGGTGCATGTGCTGGTTCATAATAATTGGAAAGGGACATCAAGAATTAAATGAGCCGTTGTCGCACCTAGCGCTATGGGCAAAGCTACATCAAGTTGAGCTCTTAAGTGTTGAGGTCCAATTGAGCAAGATGGAGACTAAAGGGGAGGAGTTTCTCAAAAAGTGGGGCTCTTAGGCTCAAGTTTACATTTCAAACCCCATATTTTTCGGGGTTACAAAATGTCATAATTAGCCTTATATCACCACTAAACCCTTGGATTTTATAAGTGTGTAATTTAGAATCGAGATCATCGGGGTATCTTCTTATTGTTGTCTGTTTTGTAATAATCAATCTATAGTGGTTGAACTCCGGTGATCGTCTGGTCGTGATCGATCTATGTTGACTATCTTGTTGTGATATGTCTTTGGTAGCTATCTGGTTATGATCGGCCTCTGGTGGTCATTTGGTCACAGTCGGCCCATGGTGCTAGATTCATTGCAATTAACATCTCACTTGAATGCTCGATCGACTTATATTCTATCCTCTAATGTCTTAAGCCAATCTTATTGAACATGCCCAGGCGTAATTGTCTGCTTAGTTTTCTGCTGGCGAGCGAAGTGAGGATCATTCGATCTCTGCCAGTTTGGGCCGCCGCTTTTTAATAATAGATATATGTTGGTGATACTTTTTACAATGTGAAATGTCATATTATTTGCTGACTAAAATAAATAATAATTATCACATCTGCAAATTAGATTATACCGTAAAGTATGCAAGGATTGTGTGCTAAGTGCAAATGCTCCTTTTTATTATAAGTGATGTTCATATGCTCGCATTATATATTGAAAAAAATGCTATTTGGCTGTCTAATCAAACACACAGGATAACTGACACTATTCAATATCATCTTTTGTTCTCCAAAAAAAGTACAAGGAAATAATTAGTGAATTTTAGCAATCAGAACTGATCATTAGGGCTGTCAATTTGGCTCGTTGTTCGTGAATAGCTCGTGTTCGGCTGGTTAAGCAGCTCGTGTTCGGCTCGTTCATTAAGCCAAACAAGCAGAACACGAACAAATTTTTAAGCTCGAAATGTAAACGAGCCGAACACGAACAACAGTTTGTTCGCACGTGTTCGACTCGAAATGACTCGGAAAAAAAAAAATTATATAACTTTTTATATAACAATATATTACATATATTATTTATATAATAATATATTATATATATTTATGTTTAAGTTTAAATCATAACATCTCATGTGACAATGTGGTTAGTGTCTTCTTTTGTATAGATTTGATCTAGGTTCGAATCTCACATTTTACATCTATTTTTCTCAATTTTAGTTTAATGAGCCAATTTCGAGCCGAACACGAGCCGAATACGAACACGAATATTTAAATCGAGCATTGAATTGGTTGGTGGTAAAGTTTCAATCTTCGTTCATATTTTGTAATTTCTGTTTATTAGTTTCAAATTTTAATTTCAATTCTGACTTCGGTTAAATTTTTGAGAAATTATTACAAAGCTAGTATGTACTCACATTCTATTAGAAACTTAAATGATTATTTCAGTGTTCAAGTAAAGTTTCATCAAACATATATTAGCTTAATACAAATCTATTGATTTCACCTAATTTTTTAACAAATTTAATTAAATTTAAAGCCAAAAATTAAAAAAAACCAGAAACAAAAAAAAACAATAATGAATTTCAATTTGATTTCAACTTATATCAAAATGAAACTACTAAAATCTTTAAAGTTTAAAATACTGGGGGGTGGGGGGTGTTAATTCAAAAGAGCTTATCAATATCATAAATCTCACTTTTAATTTGCGGATGAGAACTTGTGGTGGCTATAAACTTTGTTTGAACTAGCAAATTTAGTTTTAAAAAGCAATTTCCTACAATATAATTAGCACGCACTCGTTGAGCAAAGGTTCTAATTGGCACTACTTGAGAGTTCTCTCCAGAGGAACTCACTCGAGGGGTACTTCTTGAAACACATCCATAAATCTAACTTAATAACATTTGATAAAGCAAATTATTACAAGAACGAAAACTTTGAGACTAATTAAGTAATAATCTCATCATATTCTCTATAGCTCTTTGTGTTTTATTGACTTTGACCTCTACCTGCACTGTAGGAAAAGCATTCGTTTTTAGCGAACTAATCCCACAAAATAAAATTAAATTATATCGCTAGTAATTTAATTTTAACTGTATTTATGATGGATTAACGACCACTATAATATATTTGGTTAGAAATGCATTCTGATGATCAAAATAGTTGTCATAAATAAATTATGATGGATTATTGATAGAACATCCAACTGAAATTTTCAAGCTGAAATCGCCACAAATGAACCAACCAATAAATGAACATGTCTATCGACAATCACACATCATGAAAATTGGCAAAATATGATGGAAATATCCACTGGCATTTAACCAAATATATTTTTGGTCGAAATATCGATTAATTTAATAAGTGTTAGTATAATATATGATAGTTGGTGCAAGATACAGTTATCTTTAGTAAAGGTGGGTGAAACAAGATTAATGGGTCTTAAGTTAGTAGATGATGTCATCGAGAGTATTAAATTAATTAGAGATAAATTGAGGACAACAAATAATAGACATTTATGATCCCACATATCCAATTGTTAAGTTTCAAACATCACTTTATATTCTTAGAAGTCAGTCTTATGAAGGGTTTGAGTAGATTTCAGAGAGAAGATAATTTAAGTCCAAGATTTATTGGGCATTTTAAGATGACTAGTGAAGTTGACAAATTTATTTACATTTATTGCTAGCAGATCATATGTCAGATATGTATAATGTGTTCCATGTATATGTACCAATAACATGGTTTATTGATGTTGAGCATAAAATTCTTGGGAATGCGATTAAGATATAACCTAACTTAACTATAAAGAGGAACTTGAGAGTATTTCGTCAATGTTTTGACTTATTGAAATTAACTTTATTGTATTCGATTAATTTATCTATATATATTTTATGTATGATTCACAAATCATCTTCGTCATATTATAGAGCATTCTCAACTTTATTTTATGTATATTATTTATTTATTTTTATGAGTATGATAGGTATAAAAATAAAAGATTTTTTATTGAATTTATTCTCTTGAGAAATTTATACATCATTGTAAAAATGAGCTTTCTGAAACAATCTGACATCTAATTTATGAACCATTTTTAATAGTGTATTTTTACATAATAAAACTATTTATTATTTTTTTAATAATTTTTTGAATTATGTTTTCAAGGTATAAGATTTATATAAAATTTTAATAAATAATTTAATACATCTAATAATCACATTTATATCCTAATTTATTTTTTATGAAAATCTTTTTATATACTTATTCTACCACAAAACTTTGCTTTTGATTCTTCCCAAATTGAAAATAATTATAGAGAGAGAAAGGTAAGGGATAAGAGAAAATTGGAGAAACAAAGTTATGGTTCATAGGTTATAGAGTTGATTTCATTTATCTGACTAATTGTAATTTTTTGTGTTTTTATGTAGGCTATTATTACTCTACTTCAAATCTCAATTTTATGTTTTTTTTTTCTTTTTTTTTGTAAATATTGAATATTTTTATTTGATTAAATTTTAAATAAGCTTAAATTTATAAAAAATTATAAAGCTTTCACCACTTAATTATTGATATGTAAATGGGTTGTATTGGACATATTGACTTCAACAAAGTTCTCTCATTGAATAATTTGTGGTGTACATCATTTTATATATTTTAGCAAGAATATTAAACTAATTAAATTTCCTATAGATCAAGTGTAACTTTGAAATATTTCTCGAGATATTGCTCAAAAATTGTTTTGTGAATTATAATTGTTAGTCTACATATGTTGATTTATCTCATAGGTTATGTTATTATTTATACATACTGATTTTTACAGATTTCTTTAGTATTCAAAGTATATATGCAAAAATAGAAAAAAATGAGAATTATGGGTGGCTGAATGACAACATTTTATATGCATTCAAGTGGAGTTATAATAGTTTTATATATTTATATAATTATCTATCTGTGCATTTGAAATGCCTAAATCTATGTGAATAATTGAAGATACAAGTTAAACTAAAGATGTAAGAGATAAAGGAAACATGAATAGGTTGACATATAAGGAGTTGAGACAAAAATTATAAAATATGTTAACTTAAACAATGAATTATTATTATTATTATCTTTGACATCATATGAAAATATATGCTTATATTGTGACTTGACATACATTTATTGTTGACACTAATTGACATATTGATAGTGTGCTTTATAAACATAACACTTGATATGTCAAGATATTCTTTTAGTTTATTTGAAGTAAATTTTCTTGTTTATATGTTGTTACTGTAGCAAATATCTATTTTTTTTCTATTTTTTGTATTAGAAATTATGTTAAATATTGAGTAGTCTGTCGAGATTTATATGCTCACCCTCATTTTATAAGCATGAGTCATTTCAAGAAAACTTAAGGCTCAAATTGAGTTTAGGCTATTAGTTATTATTAAGAGCTCAATCTTAGGCATGTTACTAATTTATATCTTTTTTTTTATTATTGTCATGGTGATATACATGTTTTGCCAATGGAAAAATTATAATATGATTATTTGCATATTCTTTTTACTATATAATCAAGTGATTTGAATGAAATGTGTTTCTTTTATTTATAATTCATTTTAATGATATTAGTGGCTATGTAATTATGACAATTTAAGAAATATTTTTTTTTTTCAATTAGATCATGGGAACTAATCAACTATTATGACATTGACATAATGCAACCCAACTGAATATGATGTTTTGCATTGGATCGTATTGTTCATATCATATACAACATAATCTAATCAAGGAATAGAAAAATTATATTTAATAATTGTGTTTATCTCCATACTATTGACACATATTAGCTAAATTTTATTTTTTGGGGGTTAACAAAGCTTGGATTGCATATGGACAAAAGCTTTCTTACAAAAATTTTCATAAGTTATTCAATAATTTATTTTTTAATTTGATATAATTTGCATGCTTCATCCGAAAATGAAATTTTTTGCGAAGTTGAGAACGTGAAACAAAAATAAGTATATATTGAATGCCTTCAAGTGGGGTAGTTTATCAAAAAGTTCTTCAGGAGTAATATCACTAAATTTGAAGAGGAGTGGGGTGACCATAATAAATACACGAGTCTCATCATAGTTTGTTTTTCTTGCAGCATGATTTCCTTAACAATCAATTAAAATTTGACACTTTTCTTTGAAGTGGACTTCAATTGTATAGAGTACTTATCTTATTGTGTGTTATAATGGGTGTTTACTCACATGAATGACAAGTAAGAGTTTGATGACCATTTTGCTAATTTTAAAGATGACTTTTTTTCATCTCATATTGAAGAACAATCATAATATCATAAAACCTAGGTCTTTTTATGATCAATTTCCAAAGATGACATCAAATTAGATTTGATCTTTATATCTAACAAGTTTAATTGATACTAAAGATTTACTATAATGAGAAAAGATGTAGGAGTGACCCAAGTAACATGAAAGATACCATGTGAGGTTTAAATTTTAAGTTGGCTCTAAGAATGGTGGAGTTCAAGCTAACATTTAGAGTCCTTTTCTCATCTATGACTAACCTACATCTTTTTTTATTATACACAATATAATGTTAATAATGTTCTTCCTTCTCTAATCTTGTACTCAATTATTAATTATCATATGGCATGTCATCACCAATTTAATTTCCCTATGGAATGATACCCTTCTCATCACTTTATTACTTATTCGATCGCATACTCTTTCATGTACTTATCCAATAACAAGGAATTGAGGCACTCCTTCAATGTGATAAAATTAAGCTAACATTTAAGATCCCAAATATATTGTTTGAGCTTCAAATAGTTAGGTAGATGTAAAAATTTTCAAGACTATTATAAAATCAATTGCCAAGCAGGGAACAGTCCGAAATTGTAACACTTCACTTGTCTTAGGATCGGTTCTAATGCCTCCTATATCAAGACTGAAGCCCAACAAAATATACCTCAACTTTGATGGAGTTAAATTTATGCAAGTTGATGTATAATTTAATCACACATAATATTATAAATAGCAACTTAAGATGGTGAAGGTGATCATCTAGGGAACTGCTATAGACTTGGATATTATCAAAATAAATGACGCAAAAGTGGCCAAGAAAGACTTGGTGTACCTCATTCATTAATTGCATAAATATGTTCAGTGCATTGCACAACTCCAACGATATGACTCTTCATTCGAGCAATCCGTCTCGAGAATTGAATGATAAATTCTATGTTTCCAAATCTGATACAGATTTGATGATAACCACTCCTTAAATCTAACATGGAGAATATGGAAACACTACCTAGTTTCTCCAACAGATCTTCCAAGTGAAGCATTAAAAATCAAATTTGATTGTTACCAAGTTGATCTTTCTATTTTCAATACACATTCACTACGACTCATCCTTCTTAGGAACATGCAATACCAGAATCACACACAATCTTAAATTCTGACAAATAAGCTACAATTCTAGCGGCTTATGCACTATTTCTTATAGAATTTTGTGTTTCCATAAAGTCATGCAATAGTGTGGTTCGTGTGGCAAATTTGCTCCCAAAATGAAATCAATTTGATGTTGGATAGTTTGCTTTAATGGGAGCTAGCAGATATTTCTAAGGGATCATTTCCATACTAGTCTAGTAGAGTTTGTATGGTGACCGAAACAACAATTGTGAGCTATTCTATTTAGTTAGCATAATGGGAAAATTTTGATTTTTAATTTTGAAGGCAAAAGTAATTAAGGTTCTGAGATGCGGATTTCAACATATTTCAATTTATGTGGTGACTTATCAAGAAGCGATCTTGAAATTAATCTAATTTTTTTTTCCTTTACATCTAAAGATATAAGTATTTGCTTTGGAAATATACCACGTTCTCTAATCAAATTGCCACAATCTTCCCAAAGTAAATTACCACATATCAAGTCCCAAGCGTCACAAAGGATTCAAAAACAAAGCTCTAATTAGTAGAGAATGTTAGTTTGCACGTTTATTATTAGAACCTCCTTTTTAATTCAATTAATCTCATATATGAGTGTTTGGATATTTTTAATTGTAGTGCCTTAACCACACTATTGGCTACGAAATTCTTGGTCCAACCATTATAAAATAAGAGCTTACAAAATTTTCTTCTAATGGTGTGGTCAAAATATACTATGCCATTATATTGCTATGGGCCGTTTTGGAGTCAATAAACCCATTTGAAGAACACTAGATAGAAACATGCCTTCATCCCAAGAACTATCTTCAAAATCTTAGCTAAAAATTAGAAAACATCCATGATTTTCATCATATATTTTTCAATCAACCAACTCTAGTTGTCGACATCTGAGGCAATCATTTGGGTGATGCTCGAGTTAGAATCAGAATATATTGTAGACATTCTCATGGTTGAATCCAACTTTGGTCAGAGTTATGGATCATTAGCTTTGAGTAGTGGATTGGGATTGAAGGAACTTGATTTGCTAACTTATGGGAAGGTTTATGGTTAGATCACTTTTTACTTTGGCAAATTCTCTTCAATTGGGCATTGGTTTGGAGCCCTGGTTCAGAGTTCCACCAAAACAACAAAATTTATAGGATGTAAAAGGAACCTAACAGAGTTATTTTTTGCTTATCCTGGCTAGCATCTTTTAGTCTCCTAAAAGATTGACCAATGAGTTTTTGAATGGATTCGTTGAGCTCATTTCTAGCAGTAGAGCAATAGAATTCCAAGATGTAGAAGCTAACAGTTTTGATATTATACATACAAACAATTGCTCATAATCTAATGGTGAAAAATGATTCTGTGGAAGTCTCTGTGGAAGTCTTTGATAAGCAAATGATTATTAAAATAAGGAATATCAATTTTCACCTTGCATTCGTTTTAAGTCCGATGGAATATGAGAAAATGTTTGGTATTTTGGTCAAGAGTTCTTCAGACTAAAAGCCAGTGGTCCATTGATGAGGGAGGGGAGTCATTCCTCATCTGATCCAAGAGGCTCGCACTGTGCCGGTGCGGGATGAGACCAATCTCAATTCACCAATGACATCACCTATTATTGGTGTGGGTGTTGTGGTTATCGTTATATTTGAATGTTGGGTGATGCCGCCACTCATGACAGCATAAAAGTTGAAACTAAACTTGGAGATGAAAAGCTAGAAACACAATGGTTAGGTTTTCCAACTTCTACTCACACTACAGGAATTTAGGCTTTTTTCGATAGTCGCCACAATCCATCGGTTATGATAAAAAAAACCGTCCCTTTTAATTTTACCGATAGTTTTAAGAGCGTAGGTAACATGATTGTAGGTAATTCCAAAATCGACCGATATTCCGACAATACAAATGTACCAACGGTTATCCGAAGATTTAATATCGTAATTTTTTCGAGAGAATTCAAATCGTCGGTAATCCAGTTGACCTTCCCGCAATGTTTCGCAATTGTGATATCCATCACGCATCGAAAGGTTGTTTATATCAATCATCAGTCTTTGATACCAATCTGGTGCAGAACTGGTAGGAGAAGAAAGATATGGAGGTAGAAATCGAAATAAGGAAAACAGAAACTTTCAATAGTTGTAATAATTTTTGGATATATAACATCATATCAGACAACCTTAACCTTCCCTAGAAGAAATATGTTCCCCACTTACTGCCTGAATCAGCTAAAAGCAACCATGTTTAATTTTGCCAAGCACCCAAAATTAAATACTAAGGTAAATATTACGTATAAACCAATATAAGAGACTTGGGAGCTCTCTCTCTCTTTCTTACAGTCTCATATGGATTGAGGAAGCCACCTGTGCTTGATTGCGGTCCAAGCAATAACACTGCTTTCTTCAGCCATCAAATACCCTCCCTTACCATAGGTGTGATTAACAAGTAGTGAATTCCAAATATAAATTCATGATGCGCCAAGTTAATTCCTGTAGAGAATATACCATATTTTTTTATACAAATAAAATTAGTGAAAAAAATATTATGACTAATCAAGATTTATATATTAATTGTGAGCATATTGGTCTGTTTTTTAGCTGTTAATCACTTCTAAGTTCAAAATCAATATCATTTTATCAATAGCTTCTCCCCCATTTGTTCCCCTAATTTTTCAAACACTAATTATGGCAAGGGTTTATCTCCATCACCAAACTTAGTTGAGGCATAAGATAATGGCAGGTAGCATCAAATCGTAGTAGCAGAAATTGTTCAAAATAAGCTTCAACAAGCAAAATTGTTTATATTCGCATGAAACTCATAAATTTGCACCAACATGAACAGATTAGTGCTTAACATATAAAATTAAATTCGCCTCTCCAGCTTTGCCCTCTTGGATACGAAAAATTATTGGGTGCGGGTGCGGACACCGCAAGCAAAATCTCCACCGTCCAAATATTTAAAATGGGCCCCACTTTAACGTAAAAAAAACAAAGATGTATTTCAGTGGTACAGATCGGATATCGCATACAAATTTGCGTTGTCTGTACTCATTAGTGGAGGATCCTTGATACATAATGCTTAATAAAATAATAGGGGGATTTACAGGCATACCACATAATTGTTATAAATTTACATGTAACAAATCTAACACCAAAATTTTAACATTTGCTTGCACACAACCAAATATTTACATCCCATTAAAAATTAGACTAATATTAATTTTTAATGTAAACCGTATATTTTTATACATACGTTTTAATGGGATTATCATACTAACATGTTATCCAAATAAATATCAAACTTATATATTTATTGGGGCAGCTCCAGCTTATTGGATAACTTGATGATAAACTGATTTAAAAATAATATACTGATAACCGCTATCTGAAAGCTACCACCGTAACTAGATAGGTGCGGTGTGAAATTGTTGTTTTCAGCGTTTTAAATATGCATAAGCTGTCAAAATGCAGTTTAACCAAACAAACAAAATATCACCGCACCAAATAAACTGCCCAAACTGGCCCTAGTTATACACGTAAATTCCCAAAAAGTGTGGTATAAATGTAAACCTTTCTGTCCAGCAAGAACACAGGTTTTCTCACAAATAATAATAACAGTGGCGGACCAGAAGCAATATTGTCATCCAGAGCTAAAATACTTTCTTTCTAATATAACATCTCATCGATAAGACAACATTCAACTCATAGTTCGTGTAAATCAATATAAAAATAAAAATAAAAAAAAAAATCTAATCAAACAAGCGGGTACCTGCAAAAGCTCTCATTTTTAATACAGAGAAACAAGCGCTCATACGCCATGGCCATCTTTCTCGCAGTAAACATCTCCATAGCATACGCTCTGCATGCCCTACCTCTCTCCGCCATCCTCCCCTTCCCTTCCCTCACCGCCTTCTCCATAGCATTCCCAAGCTCCGCCACATTCGGCGAGAACATGATTCCCAACTCGTCCCTCACCACCACACTCCCCTTAATGCTCGGAAACCTCGTGGCCATCACCGGCGTCCCGCACTGCATCGCCTCCATCAACGTCAAGTCCAGCCCTTGCGGTCTTAGCGTCGGATTCACAAACACATCAATCGAGTTGTAAAAAGCTCGCAGCTTTGCTGGCGGAAGTGCTCCGGCGACGATGACCTTCTCCCCCAATTCCTTATACCTCTGTTCCCAGGGCCCCGATCCAGCCACCACCAAATAGACATTGTGATACCGTTTCGCTATCTCCGTGAAGGCTTGGAACAGAAGAGGATGTCCTTTGTCTTTCACAAGCCGTCCGGCGACTCCCATTACGAGCTCGGCGTCTTCCGGCACACCAAGCTCTTCTCGGAAGGCTATACCAAGCTCCAAGTCCGGCTGAAATTCGGTTTCATCCACTCCATTGAGTATAACGTGGACCCGACCGCGAGGAATTTGATAAACATCGCGGAGCATTTCGCCAGTGCTATCGCTGATGGCGACGTGGTGAGCGTAGCTCTCAAAGAAGCGGATTTCGTCGAGGACTTTGTAGATCGCGGAGGAGAGGGTGCGGTTGAAGGAAGAGGAGAGGGGTTCGTAGTGGGAACGGCGGAGGAGGTCTTGGTAGATGGAGGAATGGAGGGCTTCGAGTGAGATACCATGCCAGGAGACGGCTACGTTGGGGATACGGCGAGCAAAGCGGTGATAAAGAGCGACGCTTTCGGAGTGGATGACGTCGAAGGGGGAGATGGCGTGCTCTTCTTCGAAGAGGGAAAGGGCTTCGTCGCAGCGCCAGCGGCCGGCGAGGGGGTGGAGATGCAGAGTGTTAAGAGAGGAAGGAGAGTGGTCGAGTGCGGAGGTAAAGACGTGGATTTGGTGTCCGCGGAGTGAGAGGGCGGAGTGGAGAGTGAGGGCATGGCGTTCCATGCCGCCGGGGGAGGAGGATGAGGGCCATTTGCGGGTAAAGACTGCTATTTTGAGGGAGGTAGTGTGGAGGGGATGGTGAGAGGGGAAGGGGAGAGAGTTCCAGGAGAATTCGGCGAGGCGGAGGTCGCCGGACCAGGAGGAGGAGAGGTGGGGAGGGGAGGAGATGCAGGGGAGGGGAGCTGAAATGAAAAGGAGGAGGAGGAGGAGGAGAGCGCAGAGGAAAAGGAGGGGAAGGAGGGTGGAGGAAAGAAAGGTGATAAAGGCTGGTTTTTTAGGCCGGGGAATGGAGCCGGGTATGGCCATTGGCGAGGGAACGGCTGGAGCTCGAAGATGGCATTCGGTGAAGAAGAAGAAGGCGGCCTCGGTGTTCGAATTTTTTGGGGAAAGTGTAGTAGGGTTGGCAAATGGGAGTTTCGAAGTGCCAACTTTCTTCGGCTTTGACTTTGCTTTTCTTAAATCGTTTTATTTGTTGGAGCTATTCCCATGAACCAAGCTTTAATGATTTGGAAAAAGATTTAAATACATATATCGTTTGTAGCACTTTTTTTACTCTGTAGCATGTTCTAAAAAAATTATAATAAATTTAATCTTTTTTTAAAATTTTTTTTTATAAATATAATTAAAAGAATTATATTCTTCTGTAAATATTTAAAGTGATTTATGTACATATCAACCAATTTGTATATAATTATATATTCAACACTCAAATTTCATTTTTCTTACATATTGCCTTATATATATATAT
>NW_018164444.1:369284-380249 GCF_001263595.1 Phalaenopsis equestris
TATATATATATAACTTTTAAAAATTGAAAATAGTAATATAAAAGATTATAGTGGCATAACAAATTTAAAATTTAGGTTTTTGAAATGTAAATACAAAAGAATTTGGTGCCAAAGAACCAATGATGATTTTATTTCTCTTAAAAAGTAATTGATCAAGTTGACTTAAATTTTGATGTAATATAAAATAATTTTGCTTACTTTTGATGAATTTTAAATACAATTTAATTTGTTTTCTTAAATAAAAAATAAAATATAGAAGAATTATATCAACTAAAATAGGAAATAAAAGTAATTTCAAATGAGCTCTTCATTTTTAAAAGTTAGTGTTCTTAAATTTATTTATTTTTCTATTGTATTATTCTTAATATTGTTTTATTTAATATATATATATACATATATATTAATAATTTTTATTATATCGTGTAGCATGTCTGTGCTCAATATTTTCAATGATATACATATCTTGTATCTGCTTCGTGTCATATTTTTGTGTTCGTAGTCGTGCAATATATATTAATTCTTTTATATTCCTATTTCTAATACTAAAATTTTAATTTATTTTTTTAATTAAAATAATAATACATTTATTGTGACATAAAAAATTTAGATCTTATAATTGAAAAATGAAATTCTAGATATTAGATAAGTAAACATATATATATGTAAATGCCCCTATTATTTATTTTCAAAGATAAGATCTGGGTGTATTTGTTTAAAAAGCAACCTCTAATTGCAGCTTAAGCAAAAGGCTCTTGACCGACTAAATCGGTTTTAAAATAGTGAGGGCCTTGAGGCCAATCTGGAAAGTGGCCCGACTAAAATATAGAGGCGAATTTAGGTTTACGTAAAGTAAACAAGTATAATATTATGAACTAAATAAATTAATAATGTATTAGATGATACATTTCTGGCTTAATTTCCATCACATATTTTAAAATAATTTATTTTATTTAAAACTAGGATGTTCTCCTCAAAATAAAATAAAGAATTCAATCTAATAATGCATTACCTTGTCAATATTTGAACAATCATGGACATTAAGGGTCTGTTTGGGGCAGCTGCAGCTGAAGCTATTGAATCATCTACTGATAAGCTTATTAAAATTAATCTGCTGATAAGTTAGGTGCGGTAGCTATTACAAATTTTATTTTTTTGGAAAAGCCAAATTACAGCCCGAAAGCTGTCACCGTACCTAGACAGATGCGGTGTGAAAATGCTGTTTTCAGCATTTTTATAACGCATAAGCTGTCAAAATGCAGTTTACCCAAATAGACCAGATGCATTTTCAAAATATCACCGCATTAAATAAGCGGCCCCAAACGGACCCTAAGATGATCCACCCCTTCTCTCACTTTTTTTTATATTTATTAGACCCAGAGAGAAATCAAAATATTGATCAGAAATTTTTAACTCATCCTAGATGTATAGCCTCAATGATTATTAAATGAATTTATGAATTTAATGTTATTACTGTCCTTTTTTTATGTTTGCGCCTTTTCCTAATTCTTCACTCTATACCATAATGAAATTTGAACAGTGTTAAGGCATCATCCTCCAATGCGTTAATTATGTATTTATATATTCATATTCTTTAACATATGAATAGACGTCGAAGAAAAACTATTCCTCATATTGGCTATATGTTTCTTTATACGAATGGTGCTCCTAACCTAAACCAATTTTTTTTTTTATGATGAAGCACATGTCCAATAGGCCCCAGGGCTCTTGACGGTCAGACCAATCTAAACAAAAGGTACAATCATCATCGAGAAGATCGATTATGGCAACCTATCTGCCTAACTCTCCGACTTGCTAGCTAGTATGCTCTACTTGCCAAGATGACATGCAGAACTGACTTGATAAATTGACACGTTGAACTGACTTAACAAACTAGCTTGCCGAACTAGTATATTAGTTTCAACCGACGAACTAACAAGCCTAACTCACCAACCTAGCTTGCCTCGTTGGGGATCCTCAGAAATACAAAAAAGCTAAAGTCGAGACCAACATCGAAGATAGACATATGTCACATCCTCATTTATGTATCGTCTGACATCCATGTCATAATCTTTTCATTGAAGCTATGTGAACAGATTAAGTATTTTATGACATGTATTTTAATAATTTATTAAACATATACAAGTGGGGGTAAAGAGACTGGAGGGATGGTGGACTTTTGACACTCTGGGTCATTTTGAGGGATACACTCTGTGATTCTCTCATGAGCTCTTAGATCCCTTTCTCATTCAATCCTTGTTTGTTGGACCATCTTCTCCTCTTCGTGGAAGAAGGGTCATTGAGTGAACACATAATTCAAGCCTACAAAACACATTTATTCTCTTCATTCACATTCTTTATATCTGTCTCTCCTAAGTTGTATGAACAATATGGGGCCTGACCTCCTAGAAGGACTCAACAAGTCCATTGCTTAACTTTCATTCTCCCTTCCTCTCCCAAACTATCAAATTGCTACACTTTCAAAGCCAAAATCTATGAATTACCACTCTTCCTTGTTGTAACCATAGTTATCTATTTACATATAATTTTATTACCATAAATCGTCTCTTCCAAACTAATATCTCTTTTATCGAAGAGTTAAAACCTCTAATTGATAAACATTTCTTCCATAATATTTTCAAATCTCATCTAACACATCCTTCTAGTCGCCCAATCCTTATAGTATAGGCTATATATTTCCACATCTACAACTTACTCTTTAAAATTAATATAATATAGCCATTATCGTGAGGCTAAGCATAAAAATTTATTTAGTAAATAACAACTCAAGAAACCTTGGTGATTCAAAGGTTTAACCTATTTCTGCAAGATATTTTCTTATCATACATAACAACCAATTTATAGGATTACCCATGAAAGATCCTAACCTCCATTTAGCTAGCTTCTTTGAATTTTGTGCTATATTTTGCTATAGCAACATCTCCAATGACACCGTAAGGCTCAGGCTTTTTCCTTCCTCACTTAGGGATAAGGTTAAAATGTGGCTCATTTCTTTAGCACTACGGTCTATCATCACATGGAATGAGTTAGCCAGAAAATTCCTAATAAAATATTTCCCTCCATCAAAAATGATAAAATTTTGGAATGTCATCACTTTATTTAGCTAATTAGATGGAGAATCAATTTACGAAGCCTAGGGAAGATTTCCCCACCATGCTCTATCAATTGGCTCATAATTCAAAGATTTTATAATGAGCTAGTGAGATCTCTTAAGTCCATAATAGAATAACGACAGAGGAATCACTAAAGTCTAAGCCATTTGAGG
Organism: Phalaenopsis equestris; assembly: GCF_001263595.1. NCBI lineage: Eukaryota > Viridiplantae > Streptophyta > Magnoliopsida > Asparagales > Orchidaceae > Phalaenopsis > Phalaenopsis equestris. The sequence continues at coordinate 372,568 of NW_018164444.1, forward strand.
ATGCATATACACTTATTGAAGAAATGATGATAAATAACATTCAATGACCATTAGATAGGTTAACCCAAGAAAGATAACTAGCATTCGTGACATAGACATATATATTAGTACTTTTAGCATCCCAAGTAGTTGATATCTCAAAGAAGTTAGATAATGCACCCAAATCATCTGCAATAGAAGAGAATGCTTATGGACAAATGGTGGTTCCTAGTGCTTTGCCTATAAAATCCATGAATGCTATATTCAATAGGTTCAATAACCCATATTTAAATACCTAAAACCCAAGATGGAAAAATCATCCGAACTTTAACTGGAATAACGGTAATCTTCGTATAAAAACATAAGAGTGGGGAAATAATCAATTTAACATGTATGTAATTGGAATAATTAAGATGATGGCAACCTTAGACCAAATTATCCACCTGGATTCACTTTAAATATGCAGTTTAAAAAGAAGTTGTCTTTGGAAGAAATTATGATACAAATACAGAATCAACTGCAAAGTGAAGATGCAACAATATGAATTATTGAAAATCAGTTAGGACCCAAAAGGGTATAGGTTATAATGAGTGGATATAGGTGATAATGAGTGCAAGTGAGTGCAAGTGAGTGAAATTGATGACTTTGATCCCGTGATCCTTTGGGAGACTCATGTAGATGGTCCCCTAAACCCACTGGCCCTAGGCTAGGGTTTAGCTATGACCAATACATAGATGACCCAAAAGAGGATTCCATTGGTCCATAGCTCATCTTTGGTGGTTAGCTTCCCAATTCTACCAAAAATATCCAACTCGGTCTTTTGCCCCCAAACCTACCGAAATTACCTAAACACCCCAAAATCCCAAATTTGACAAAAATCCTCAAATTCATCCAAAATACCCAAAATTGTTCAAAAGTCATTTCAAATCTTTTGAAAACACCCAAGCTACCCAAAACCACCCAAAATTCCAAATTTACCAAAATACCCCCAAAATTGCCAAAATTACAAAAATACCCTTGGCAACCCAAACCTTCCCAAAGCAACCAAAATCACTCCAAATGTCTCTAAAACCCATTTGGACCCCTCAATTGGACCCATTTTGACCAATTTGACCATTTTTGACCAAAACCCCCAAATTGCCTTTAAGGGCCCAATTTCCCCCTTTATACCTCAAATGTCCATCAAGTTGGTCCTAATTTCCCCCAATTTCAATTCTAAACTCAAATTCACCTTTAATGCAAAAAATTTAAACCAAATATCTAAACTTTTCCCCCAATTTCAATTCTAAACTCAAATTCACCTTTAATGCAAAAAATTTAAACCAAATATAAGCACAATTGGCCCATGCTTTGAGCCTAATTTTGATCTAAGTCAAACCCCCAATTTTGGTCCTATGGCCTGATCCCACCAAATTGAACCCCATGGCCTACTCAATTGGCCTCAATTTGAATCTTAAACTCTTCATAACATTCCTACACATCAATATTGACCTTAAATTGGCCTTTTTTAGGCCTTAATTTCATTAATTTCAACCCAAATCCAAAAATCCCCAGATTTTCCCCAAATCGCCTATGTCTCCAAGTTCCACCAAATTGATTGTCCTAACCCCAAAATTCGCACCCAATTTATGTTGAAAAACTCTTCATAATGTTCCTTTAGACCATTTTCAACAATCAATTTGGACATAGTCCAAGCCTAACCCAACCTAGGCCCAAGTCTAGCCCAACATACCCAAATTGACCAAAATACCAAAATCTTTCAAATTGAACCCCCAATTGAACTCAAAATCATTTCAATCCTTCATCAAAAATCTTCATTACAATTATCTACACAATATTGATCAATAAATTGGGCTTAAAGTCATGGCTATTCTAGCCCAAACCCAAAATTTGATCAGTTGAACCCATGCATTAAACATGACCAAACCACCTTAAAGCAATCAAATTAACTCCACCTCAACCATTGGTTAGACCCTAAGACTGAGCCAAAACCCATCTAAACACCTAAACTAAGCCATGGACCAATATTCTCTTAAATTAAGGGATCTTATTTACAAAACACACATGCTTAAGATACCCTTACCAAAATTAAACCCCATTGCATTAAATTGCTTTGTCAGATTCCCCTAGATGCCCTGAGCTCCTAGCCACCTCCCCTTGCCATAAAAAGCCAAAACAAAGAGCCGGCCCCTCTTAAATTTCACTCAAATTAAACCTAGAGGCCAGCTTAGCCAAATCAGTCTAAACTCACCCATCTGAGTTGACTAATTCCAATTGGCTTTGGCACTTCAAAACCCTCCACCTCAGCAATATTTTTCACCTCCCAATTGGCCCTAGTAGCCAGCCTAAGCCATTTTTATTTAAATCTCATCTCCATGGACAAGTGAGGAGAGCTAAAAATTTTCTAAGGAAACACTGCCAAATTGTTTCTAGCGACTCCCTAGGACCCCCTCAGTTCAAGCCCACCATTTTCCCCTTCTGGTTCCCTCTGTGAGAGTTCAATTTTGAGCTCAAAGTTCAGTCGCAACCAGGACATATTTCCCCACAGCTCTACACTGAATTAAACCTCAATTAATTATGCACACACCATCCCCAAAGTGAGAGGAGTTGATCCCCCACAGAAGCCCCCTCTCAAACAACCTCTAGCATAGACTTCAATCAACACCTGAAATCGAGTTTGGTCGAAATCATACCTAGACCATTCACCAAGGCTTGGGACTTCATCTGGAGGTTCGTTGGGACTAATTGATGTTATCACAACCATCTGATTGAGGCCTCCCCTCTCAGACAAAGGTATTGAAATCCAACCTTAAACCGAGCTTGTTTTGGTTCTCCATACATATTTACTGTATTTTATACCATATAATCCATATAGATATGTTTGTTTTGAGTATATGAAGGTTTAAGAACAAACCCCATGCAATTTGGTTGAGTTTAGGCCAAGATCTTAAGGTTTTAGTTTTAACGGCTCACGGGTTAGGTCACTTGGGGACGATAATGGAGAGCTGTCAGATCTCGTGTGTATCTAATGGACGGAGGAGATCAAGCCGGACAGATCCATGGTGCATAAAGCACGGTCCACGTGGAAGCTACGTGGAAGCTACCGTCAAATGGCGGAGCAATGCGTGGAGCCTTCGGAGCTGCCTAAGATCCAGTCAGCGCCACGTGGATAAGTAGAAAAATTAGGATTTTTGAATTATTTTAAATGCCTAAACTTCAAAAATCCATATCTTTCTCTAGAAAAATCATAAAAATAAAAAAAAATACCCTCTTACTCAGTGAACAGAGGAGAATAATGTGGACTAAAAATAAAAATTATTTTTTCACTCCCTGATTTGTGATTAATTAAATACTCTATGTGGTATATTAATTCTCCATGACTTAAAACATTTCACCATGGCTTGAAATTTTGAGAGTTTATTTCTCATGATAGAGGCCATGTCTTCTGATTTTTCCATGTTCAGAGGACATCTCTATGCTTCTAACCCTAATTTTCAAGCTAAGATGGTTGTTTGGCTTAAATTAATTTCACGGCTTATTTTAATTATATAAATCAAAATATCACTTGAAAAATTATGAGAACAATTTTAGTAGATTTCTTGTGGTTAGAGACATCTAGAAAAAAAAATATTTTGATGCTTTGAGTCATGTTGTGAATTTTTATACTTAGTTAAATGTAAATACATTGTGTTAATTTTTTTAAATTAAAAACATATAAAAAATTAACAAAATCAACTCCACATTGTTCATAAAAATCATGTCTACCCACTGTAAAAATACCAAAATTATTTGACTCAACCCACTGTAAAAATACCAAAATTATTTGACTTAGTATAAGCACTAAAATGGATTTCTAAAGGAAACATTGTTTTTTGTATAAAAATAATTATATTAAATTAAATATGCTTAGAAAATTATGAAAACTATTTTTCTGAGTTCCCTTTTCGGAGCTCCTTGTGATCAGGGGCATTTTATAAAAAATAAAACCCATTTTCATGAAAATACTTCATTTTTCAAATATATTTTGAATTAAAAATAATTAAAATAATCAAAATTTTTACAAATACAAAAAAATAGTTCAAAATGAGTGGGAATGTCCCCTGATCACTTAGAATTCATTAGGAAATTTTTTCTAAGTTAAAAATAAATTTTAATAACTTAAAAGTGAATTTTTCATATTTTCTCACTAAAATAATTATATTAAATAAATTAAAAATCACAAAAATATAAAATTTGATTCTCTGAGTTTTCTAAACTCAGAGGAGTCTAATAAAAACATAAAAAATAATTTTTGTAATTAAAATACTATTTCTTATTTAAATAAATAATGAAAATTAATCTAAAATTAAATAATAAAAATAGAAATTTGATTCAAAAAAATTATGAAATTTTGTCTAAGTGTTTCTCTGACCTTAAGAGACCTCTAATAATTTTTTTTATAAATATAAATTTTATTTTGGATAATTAAATAAATTAACTTTTAAAAATCCTATTTTCTAAATTTAAATAATTATCTAAATTAAATCAAATTTTGAGAGGTCCACATATCCTCCTCTAACATTTTAATTACCTCATGGGTATAACACTTTAAATCCTCAAAGTCATTTGAGTTGTGTTTAAAGAGTTATGAGGTGAAGTTCCCCAAAGGCAATGTAGTCATTTTGGACTTTGGCGCCTTAATAAAAAATTTAGGGTTAACCAGGGATAAATGGGTAACTTTGATCCTAATAAACATGTTTAGATGATTAAAATACAATTGAATTATAAGGTAGAAACTCACCCACCATATTTGCACAACATCAATAGATAATAATCTCCCATAATCTTCATGACTTAGAAGTCGACAAATACAAAAGTTTCTTGAGTGAGAGGCTTAAGCTAAAAGTATGATAATTTACTTTCCTTAAGCCCAAAATTGGTGATAATGTGATCTTTAAATGACAATACACATCACTTAAACTAAAATCTTAACCTTCACCAAATTCCCCATTATGATTGCTAAGAGCTTGGTAGTGACCTAGACTCGATTTCTAAGCTCAATCGATTTGATTTAGAAGATAATTGGGTTGATAATCAATATCTTTAAACACTCCAAGTCCAATTTTACTTATGGGAACCACAATCTTAAATAACTCAAACTTGCCTTAGGGGCATTTACTCATATAACTCTTAAAAGAAATATCAATTAATTAATCGAATACACTATCCTTGGGATAATTAAATTTTCATGCTTCACTGAGCAACGGTGTAGTCACACTTCAACCTCAGATGATTGATGGAACAATATGATAAGTTCAAAATGAACTTGAAATAATTCAAGAGAGCCTAAAAGTAGTTTAGGGTTATATCCCGAGCACTTTGGAAAATTTTGGATGTTTTGAAGGGCAAATTGAACTTATCGTGTTTTGTCCTAAAATCATCTACAAGGATCTTCCGAGATTCAACTAAATCATAAAGTGGATTTGGTAGCTAAACCTTCGTCTACTCATGCAATTTAAATTCCTTGCAACATTATATACATGTCTTGCAAGTACCGACCTTTCAGGAGACGAGAAGACTCGTCAGGTATGTTTTTACAGTTTATAGTACCGTTTTCTCTTTTAATTTTTGCATTGTACTTTCATGCTTACAAACTTGTATGTTAAGCAACGATGTCACCCTACATGAAAACCAAAACTTCTAGGATAACTGTAAAACTAAAACCAAAACTACAAATTAAAATAAACCTAGATAAAATTCTTAGGATTCTGAGGTTGTCATCTGTCACGACTTAAACCATCACATCTTATAGGCTATTTGTGTGATTGTTTCAAACGAATGTAAGCCCTAACAAATAAAATTGGCAGGATACAACACCTAAATATTTCTCCTTAAAACTGAAGCCAAACAATATGAGAGATTGGGAAGTCATTGAGGTTCTCCTTCAGATCTGTGACATCCCCCAGTTCTTCCTCATTTGGATTCTACAATAAATGTTCCAAATTTAATTCATTTCTATTTCACACCTCGTTTATCCGATCTCGTTGAAAAATCTTATCTTTTTTACCTCTTTGAAGATAATATTTTCCTGATTTTTATGAAGAGTTTTCTTAAATGACTTCAGTCATTTAAGATGTAATTAACTGTAGGGGCTTGCCCGTAGGGGCTTGCAACTATAGGGGTTTGCTCTTATAAGAAGCTTTTCCAAATCCAGTTTAATATAAACCCTGTTTAATTCTTCATATTAATTAGGGGAAATTATCGGCAAACAAAATGGTTTCGCAGACCAAACATACGTCATATATTTCTTAGTTTATGTGATCGAGCCTCACTCTCAAGTCCTGTGTCTATCTTTCCGTGTTTATCCTTCGGGATAGATATATGGTTTGAGGTATAGTGTTCTTTCATTTAAACTATGAAAAATATATGGTCAGTTTGATTTCATATTTTTCTAAACGTGTATATATATATATATATATGATGTCTTTCCAAGGCTGATGGTGGGATTCTGATTCCGGTGATCGACAGCTTCCAACGAGCAACTCTACCCCAAAAATAGTGTATATCATAGCTCTAAGTGAGGATTAAAGTGCTATTATTTAGAAGAAGCTCCCTTATATACTTAAGGGCTCTAGTAGTTCTCTTATCCCTTGTGCCACAAGAGAGAAATTTTTTGTAAAGTCTTATGTGACTCAGAAGTCAATATATACCTCATCCCTTATATATTTTTAGGAGATTAGAACTAAGAGAAGTCTAGCTTACCAATATAAATCTCTAACTTGCTGACCAATCATTAGCATATCCTGGGGGGTTATAGATAATGATTTAGTCAAGGTGGACAAACTTATCTTCCTAGTTGGCTTCATAGTTTTAGATATTAAATAGGATAATGAGATTATCTTAGTTTTAGGATAACCTTTTTGAGCCACATATAAGGCAACAATAGATCTTCAAAAGGAGGAATTGATTATGAGGGTTAGTGATCAAGATGTTATAATTAATGTTTTAAAGTTGATTAAGTACTCCCAAGATTTTAGTGTTGACTCCTATGATAGGTTAAACTTGGTGGATGGGTTAATTAGAAGCCATTTTTAGGATAATTTTGAAGTTGATCTAGTGGAGCATGGCTGATTGATGATTACAATAATCACTCTAAGGAAGAATCCCCTCTACTATTAAAAGTGAGCCCTAGGATGTCTTGGGATAGATTTGAGCTCTTGAATATCATTGTCAATGTCAAAACCTTAGTGACATCCATAGAAGAAGCCCCTCAGTTAGAATTGAAAGCAATGCCTAAGCACATGAAGTGTGTTTTCTTAGGAGAGCTGTCAAGACTTCCAGTGATCATTTCAACAGAATTGAGTGCATTAAAAGAAAAAAATTGAGAAGATTGTTGAGGACATTTATGAGAGAATTGGATGGAACATAGAAGACAGTAAGGAAATTAGCTCTTTATTATGCATGCATAAGATTCTTATAAAGGAGAACCATAAATCCAAAGCTGATCTATAGAGGAGACTTAACCCAATGATGATTGAGGTCGTAGAGAAGGATACTGTGAAGTGAATGGATGTAGGCATAATCTTCCCCATCTCAGATATTACCTGGGTGAGATAAATCCCTCATGCCCCCAAGAAGGGAGGGGTGATAGTGGTGGAGAACAAGAAGAATGAGTTGATACCTATGAGAAGTGTCACCAAGCGTGGATATATATATATATATAT
>NW_018164444.1:380279-381192 GCF_001263595.1 Phalaenopsis equestris
AACGAGGCTTCCCACATATATATATATATTATAGAAAACTAAGCACTGCCACTAGGAAGAATCACTTTACTTTACCCTTTCTAGTCCAGATGTTGGACAGATTAGTCAACCACCCTTTCTTCTTTCTCTTAGATGAATATTTTAGATACCAATATATTTTCATAGTTCTCGAGGACCAAGATAAGACCACATTCACCTGCTCTTATGAGATCTTTTCCTTTAGTAAGATAACAATTATACCATGCAATGCATCAGTCTCCTTTCAATATTGCATGTTCATATTTTGTGATTTGATTGAAAAAATGGATATAGATCTTTTTGGATGATTTTTTGTATTTGATCTCACCTTTGATGCATATTTGGATAATATTGCGAAAGTATTGTAGAGATGTAAGGAGAATCACTTGGGTGTTTTAGTTGAGAAAAAAGGCAACTCATGGTGATAGAGGGCATTGTATTATGACATGAAATTTATGAAAGGGGGATCAAGGTAGATTTGATAATGATGTAAGTGATAGATAAACCTTCATCACCCATATCTGTGAGAGGTATTAAAAATTTTTGAGAGACACAAAATACTACAGACATTATATTAAGCATGTTGACCTCACTTTTGGTTGAGGTCTAGAAATTTCTTTAGTAGCCTAGGTCTAGCCATAGGACTTTCCTACTGACTAGTCTTAGAAAACTAGAAAAGGTACCCTCACCATTAGAAACTCAAAAATTCTTCTCTTTACTCAATTTGAAGTTCCACATATTGGTCCTAACCTCTAGCACTTAGTAGGTAAGATCATTATGAGGGAACTCAAGGAGAGTTCCTATAGGGCTACTTGACCTTAGGATTGACCCTGGGTGTTGATTTGGAGCTAAGGTACACCATACCCTCACCATACTCTGGCTAAGACCAATACAT
>NW_018164444.1:388503-389750 GCF_001263595.1 Phalaenopsis equestris
AATTATCTGAAGAACAAACAAAAAATTTGAATGATGAAATACACAATGTGTCAGATTACATGGACAGAAGATTAACAGAAATCAATGTTATTGAGATCCAGGCCGAGTTATCTGCGCACGACGCTTCACCTGGTGAGGAGAACACCGCGGACGATAGACAAGAGACTACCGAACAAAAGGATGAGCAGATCGTCCACCCTGAAAATAAAGTTGAAGAATTGAAAACTACTGTGATTGCAACGCAAAGACAGTCAAAATCACAACAGATGACACCTTCAGGAATGAATCAACCAGAAATCATTCATGTTGAGGATGAAAGAAAAGAGTTCACCTCTGATGAACAACCAGAGAAGTACTCTGTTCAAAGCGTTATACCAGAAAATGAATTTAAACAAATGGTCAAACAAGTTCGTGAAGCCTTAACCCGGGCTAAGGATGGTGCATTGATTCTAAAAGGTAGACCTTACCCAAAGGAATTTGATGCCATACCATTTCGTAAGGGTTTTACACCTCCGAACTTCAAAATATTTGATGGGACTGGAAATCCCAGACAACACCTAGCATATTTCAGAGCCAATTGTGGCAACACAAGAACTAATGAAGCTTTACTCTGTCAACAGTTTGTCACTAGCTTGTCAGGAGTTGCTTTTGATTGGTATGCCAACTTGCCCAACGAGTTGGTCAAGTCATTTGCAGAGTTGGAACAGTTGTTCGTAAAAAGATTTGCCGGAGTGCAACATCATGTGTCTATTGGAGATCTCGTGGTAGAAAGACAAAAGCCTAATGAGATATATTTGAGAAGCATTCTGGAACAGTTGCTGTGGTTAGCAGGGGAAAGCGATCGTTGCAGATCCAGGCTGAACAACATCAACAAACTTCCCGACGTTCTCGTCAGAATCTTCAACAATCATCTCAGCAGAGACCTTACCAGACATACAAAAAACAAATTTCAATCATGAACGCTCGATCAAATGGGGTATACTCTTTTAAAGATGAAGCAGCGAAAAAGATGTTTCGCAGTTTGATCAAGAATCCCGAGTTCAGGTTGCCGACGCCAAAAAAGCCTGACGAGGTTAACAAAAAAGGGCACCCGAGATATTGCCCACACCACAGGTTCATTGGACACACCATAGAGGAGTGTTGCAGTTTCAAAGACTTGCTTGAGGAAAAGTTCAAGAATGGGGACGTCACAATCCCGAAAAAAGATTTGAAAGAAACCTGAAAGAGGTTCTATCAATATGATTTCG
>NW_018164444.1:390051-424882 GCF_001263595.1 Phalaenopsis equestris
ATGGGTCCCTTTAAAGAATTTAGAATGGGTCCTAAGTAAATTTCAAAATAAAATAATGTGGTGAAAATATGAGTAATTAACTCGGGATATCACGAGCCTTTGTATCTCCTGCCATGTGACTGGGTCCTGACTCACGAATGAGTTATAATATCCCAGAATTCTAGCATGCATCCCAAAATCCTAAAGATGAATCCTACTCATTGCAAAAGAAAAGTAAAATGAAAACAATGACATAATTCTCTCATGCCACTATTTCCTAATAAGAAGAAATAATAAGAAAAATACATCACAAAGCACAAAGAAAGCACAACGAAAAACTTCATTTCATCAAAGCAAATCCACTAAATAAATGTTTAAAAAATAATAAAATAATAAAGAACACAATACTTAGTTTTTTTCCCTTGAAAAAAAGATGAAAATCTCTCCCATAAAGTCTCCCGCTGATCCATGCAATGCTAGAACATTCCCTTACAGATTCTCTCAAATCCCCTCACCAATCTCTAAAAAAAAGATAGAAATCTACATTTCTACTCCTATTCTAAGATCTCTAAACATTCTTCACATTTTTTCACACACACACACACACCTTTTTTCTGACATAAAAACACTTTATTATAGTGTAGGGACGAATTTCCCAAGAGATGCCTCAAGCAACCTTCCAAAAAGCGTCCAAATACATTGAATTTTCTAGAAATTCGCCCATCTAGAAATTCGCCCAAATTTTCTAGAAATTCGCCCAGCATCGCGTCCAAACTGTCTCGGGCGCTTTTGGTGCTGTTTTAGGTGTCGTCAATGCCATTTCACGTCGCTCTCTACACTCTGGCGCCGTCGGAGCCCACCCTGCATAGCTCCACCATTTTGCTTTGTTTGGCTTCATTTTAGCTCCGTTTCACCCCATTTCAGTTGCGTTGCATTCCTAAAAGATAGACCTACAAAATAAACATAAAAATAACCTTCTTTTAAAGTATAATTTTTTTCAAAAATATTTGAGAAGTGTAAAAGAGATTAATCATAGAAAGGCATATCAAAACGTGCTAGGATAAAATTTTCTTTCTTGCTCGTTTTTTGCTACAAATTGCACCGTTTTTATTTTTTTTCCTCAAAAAATCCATTTCCTGTACCTAAAACCAAAAATATATAAAAAAAATTCCTTTAAAGTGTAATATCATTGAAAATCACCAAATATAGACATTAAAAACATATGAAAAATTGAACCTTTTTTAGGCGTATCAGACTGCTAATATTTAACAATTAGGATTCTATTGGCCTGCATCGTTTAAGGATGTAAATGAATATATTAAAAATTATGATATATATCAAAGAGTAGACAATAATTATAAAAAAGATGAAATGTCCTTAGGTTATACCTTACAAATAGAGATATTTGATATTTAGGGTTTAGATTTTATGAGAACATTTATGCCATCACTTGGAAATCTGTATATCCTTATAATAATGGATTATATCTTTAAGTGGGTTGAAATAATAGCCCTCCCTAATTGTGATGCTTAGAGCATTCAAAATTTTCTTAAAGAAAAAATATTTTAAGTGGATTTGAGATGCCTAAGGTTATTATTAATGATAACACTTTAGAAATAAAAAGGTAGTGATATTGGTTGTAAAATATGATAAAACATAAGGTTTTCACTACATACCACCCATAGAATAGTGAATTAGGTGAGGTTTCTAAAAAAGTGTAAATAGAATTTTAGAAAATGCAGTTAATCCAAGAAGGAAAGAATAGTCTTTTTTATTAGATGACGCACTATGGGTCTATACGATTACTTATAAGACACCCATAAGATTGTCTTCTTATAGACTAAAATTTGGAAAAGCTTGTCATTTACCTATAGAGCTAAAGCAAAAGGTATTTTGGGTAAGAAAAAAATTCAATTATAATTTGAAGGATCTAACATAAAAAAGGTTATTATTGTCTAACGAGTTAGAGGAAATTAGAGAAAAATTTTATGAAAATGCCAAAATTTATAAGTAAAAGATAAAAAAATGGTATGATCAGAAGCTGATTAGGTAGAATTTTGAGCCTAGACAAGAGGTGTTACTGTAGAATCATGATTGAAATTAGTTTCTGGAAAGTTGAAATCTAGGTGGTCTCATCCGTTCATTGTGGTTAAGGTATATTCTTTTAGTGTTGTGGATATTTAAAATAAAAAGAGTGCTAGAGTGTTTAAGGTTAATTAACTTAGGCTTAAATTGTATTTAGGAGTGATAAGTTTGGCTTTAGACAAAGTTTGATTTTAGATCATCTTAAATAATTGATATAACATTGTCCAGCTGAGGAGAATAAACTAAGTGCTTCATGGGAGACAACTCAAGTACTTTATTGTGTTTGATTTACTTCTATTGTGTTGATTTAGTATTTGAGTGTGAAGTAATGTGTGTTTTGCTTTGATTAGATTTCTTGTGTGAGTCAACTTGATTTCATATCTGACTTGTGTTTTTTTTTAGATTGGGTGCCCCCACATTGTTTCATAAGGCCTAAGCACCATCCCTATGAAATGGTACTCCAGCACTCTAGTGCAACATCTAGGCACCCCATTGTTCACATTCCAGCTTTATTTGGGAGCTTGGGTGCCTTAGCATATCAAAAATAAATTAACTTTTTAGCCTTCTAATTATTGCAAATGATTTATTTTCAGTTTCATGCCCTCTAATTTAGAGTTAGATGAGATTATTTTAATATTAGCTTGTAATTGGGGTGAGTGGAGAATTTGGGATGTGAAAAAATTTTTTTTTTATGATTTCATTTGCATGTCGAGTTTAAAGCTTAACATTATATAATTTCAGCAACTCATACCTTCTATAAATTATAGCAAGGTGACAAGAGAAAGTTCATTTTTGAATTCTTATATTTAGCGGGAGTTGTACATTAACATTGACTTTAGGATCAATAATTCCATTTTTAACATTCTTAAGGGTGGAACTACCATTGAGCCAGGGAATCCTTCTATAGTTTTTGCTTTATGTAAAGGCAGGGGTCAAGTATGAAAACTGGGAAGAACAAATAGATTCTCTGAAACCAAACCACCAAGCTCTCTCCAAAGAAGCTCCTTCCAAGTTCTCCTTCAACCCACCAATGGAAAATGATCAATCTCCCTAGGAAATGAGCACCCCCTCTGTTAAGCTCAACTCACTCTCCTCAATTGACCAAAATGTCCCCATTAGATCTCCATTGAAGCTTCTTGAGGGGGACTAAAAGAGGTATTATCCTCCCTCTTTTCCCATACCCGAGGATCATCATCACACCTCTACAATTTTGGCTGCTTCGGAAGTCTAATCGGACCACAAAATGATTATTTTTCATGACCTGTGAAGGAATTGGAGCCTAGGCACCTGGAGGGCTCCTAGGAGCCAATATACTGCCATGGTACTAACCTTTGGGGCCTAGGCACCACCCAGGTGGCGCTTACTTTCCCGGCTTTCGGAAAGAGGCCATTTTTTAAGTTGTTTTGGGCGCTTAACCCCCGGGATTGGCACTTAGGCACCCATTGTAGTGCCCACACACTAGAAACTAGTTCTAGAGTTCTAGAGGCCTGGATCACACGTTGAAGAAGACATTTGGGCGACTAGACGCACGGGGTAGGCGCCTAACCGCCGGTTTAGCCTCGAAACCCTGATTTACATTAGGAACACCCAACAAAGAATTTTCTAGATCCGTAAGCTATGGGCAACTCTATATGAGTAAAAATGTAGTTCCATAACTTTAAAATTGAATATTTTGATTAGCCATTCATGGGAGAAATGTGGTCAACGATCACCCTAAGCCACAACACGGGTAGGGTGTCCTGAACCCTAACTTTCTCGTAGTGCGTGTAGGAGGATTCAATGACTTCCCCAAGCCATGAGAGGATTCAAACAGATGTGTGGTGACTTCTAAACACAAAAATATGCACTGATTCTATCTTATTTCTAGACTGAGTCCCTCAAATGGCAGATTCTCTCGGGTAAGGCTAGATCACCGCCAACCCTAGCTCTTTACCCCGAACAAGTGCTAGAGAGTCTAGGGTGTCTTGAGTTACATGACACTACTAATGAATTGTACGTTATCACGAGTCATGCAGGTGGAAATTCCACCCTCATGCATAAAAAATTGATGCCAATAATGCCCAATATGCTCAAAATTTCATCCAAAATATAGAGAAGAGGGAAGTAGACACCACAATAGCAACGCTAGGATTTGCAGCCTTAGCGCCTAGGCACTACATTCAAGAACCTATGCGCCACATTTAGCCACCTAGAGCCCCATAAACTTAGAAATCTAACCCATGAAGGCGAAAAGTAGGCACCACGACTGCAACGCCTAGGTGTTAGTGACCAACACCTAGGCACCATAGACCAACACCTTGGGCCTAGTTCATATGATTTAATGGTTGGGAGCAGTTCACATGCGTCAATTCGTGAATCTATGATTTGAATGCAATTGACTGACACACTTAGAAGGGATACACGATACTTGAGGCATAAAGAATACTTCAAAAGCATTGGGAAGAGATTCACAAACTTGAGAAGTTTTGTAGTTGAGAAGAGAGACGGGTGAGGAGTGTGTTCTAAACTTCATTTTTTTTTGAGAAATAAAAGAGATAAGTTTGTAATTTTTTTGTATTTCAATTGAGTTTTATTTTGAATTTCTTATTTACGAATTTTCCTTTCAATATAATCATCATCTTGTTGTTTATAAGTATGATTTGTGAGTAGATTTGTCTTTTATCCCTTGGATTGGCTATGTAGGAATGATTAGTAAGAAATTTTTTGTGTGATTTCATGCAATTTTTCATAGGGTGATGTTTTAACCTTTAATGCATATTTTATTTTTGATATGTCTAGTTAAAATTTTAAAAAATGTTTTTAAATTTGAGATATAGAAGAATTCATAGTAGAATGATTAGAGTAACACACAATAGTTTAAGTGAATAGAAATATTGCCAGTAGATTAGTGCAAGTGATATCTTGGGCCAATCACATGTTTTAGAGGACTAAACTTATAAGATTATCGTCTACTAAAAGAATCATTAGTTTGAGCTAAAATTCCTATAAAACCAATTCAAAGGATAAATTTTTATGACTCTTGGATTCTTTAACCTTGTTAGTCTAAGATCGTTTTATTTCAAAAATTAGGATTAATCACGTTAACAAAATACCAAAACTTCTTACATTTAAGCTAGGTACAAAACCAACGTACTAGAAGTTTTTTTGCCTTGGAATTTAGCTCGTTCTCTATGGAATCGATACATGGGTTATGTTCGGTATATTACTTATATGATACATATAATTGTGTGATTAGGTAGTGTTTTACTGTATTTGGTTTGTATCGAATGGTAATGACTTTATTTTTATAAGGTTTGAAGTATTGAGGGCATTAAGAAGATGTTGAGGATGTAGATGAATATGCTTTGAGAAAGAGAAATATGTTATAATTCATAAACCTTAATGCAATTAATTTATAAATCAATCTAAAAGTTAACAAAACATAACACTTCAAAAAAAACAAGTATTGTGAGAAATCAAATGCTATTTCTCATTGAATTAATGAATATGTTACTTATAAATGAGTAGCTACAAAATACGTGAGAAGCACATAAGAAAACATAATAATTATTCCTATACAAAAATCCTTCTTGGACTAGAGTGGCTGCCCCCTAATTGACTCCTCATATTTTAGAAGCTATGGAAAACACTTCAGTTATAAACTATTTAATAAAATATCTTGATAAATGAGCTTAAAAAAAGGGGTTAACATTGAAAATTCTCTCCAAATTTTACATGATTAGGAATTACTTACCCACAAAATAAAATTAAAAATAAACCACAAATCATCATCATCATTGGCCTTTATAATAAGCAAAATGTGAGAGTACCTTGCTTGCTCCACGTGAATTTTAATAAACAATATCAGAAATTTTTTGGTTACCAAGATATCCACTAGTAATTTACTTTTGAAATTGGTCAAACACTAACAATTGCCACTCATCTTTGAGGTCGTGATTTCTCTTTTTTTTGTAAGGAGAGCTATGAAATTTTCACCTGACACCGTCTATCCTCTACCATTTTTTATTGCTAGCCACCCAAAACGTATTAAGGTGCACTATTTAGTATACTTTAACCATTAAAGTTCGATACTTATTTTCGTGGCTGCCAAATCTTCTCACTTATAAGAATCACTGTTAGGCCCATCACCCATCATCTCTCGACCTCAGGCATGACTTTGTTGATAATCATATGATGTTTACCAATAATCAAATCCTAACATGTGCTAATATGGATATCTAATGTTTGTCTTCCCCATCACTCGATATTCCCTTTTACATATTTTAGAGTTCTTGTACTAAATTTTGCTTTTTTTTTAACTATTCAGAATAGTTAATATCAATTGAACAAGGTCTGTCTAAGCAAATTAATATTGTCTTGTGATTTAGTTTGATTGAATATAAATTATTAGGTTTAATTAGTTTCATAAATTCTCAATCATGATATTAATTTATGCTAATTTGAATGTAATTAGCATAATTAAATTGATGTACAAATTATTAATTAAAATTAGTAATTTTCAATGCTATATGCAAATGTATGTATGCATATGGATTTATTAGCTAAAAAATAAATCTAATTTTATAGAAACATATTAATAAAAAATTATTTAACTTATAATTATTTTATTTAAATAGTTTAAATAAATGTAATTATATCATTGGCTTGGTATATCATTAAATAATGATTATTTGTGATGTTTAATTAGTCTAATTAAAAATATTATAGGCTAAATAGATATAATAAAATATTACAGTCATATAAATCTTAAAAGAAATAAATAATTTACTTTATTTAACAAAAATTAATATCTGTTATATCAAATATATTTTTTAATGTTAAATCACACAAAATTTACTGAGTCATCGTTCTTAGTTACTGAGCCCCTGAATCTCGAATTTCTTGAAGCCATCTCCCTCCCGGCTCGCCAGATCTGCCCCTTGGTAGGAGAAGCAGAAGAACTAGAAGAGAGAGGCAGGCGAAAATGGAGAAGAGCCAGGGGCTGGTGGATCTCTGTATTGAAGCCGCAACTGCAAGCAGTGAGAGCGTCGAGAAATGGCGGAGGCAGTGGAGGACTGTCGAGCGCCTTCCTTCTCAGCTCGCTGATGCTCTCTTCAGACGTCTACACAGCCGCCGCCTCCTTTTCCCATCCATTCTTGAGTTCTGCTTCTCTCTCTCACTCATCAACTTCATTCTATGAAGCAATCTTACTCTTTTTTTATGGTCGGGTGTACGAAGTAATTGAGGGACCGAAAAATCGACCGAAGTTTATGTTCTTATCGTCTCTTTATGTGATCGTGTCTCCTATTTTTATTTAACGTTTAGCCATTTATCTATTTTTGAACCTGTGTTTTGATTTTTGGAATTAGCTATTTGGTTACAGGGCTGTGAGTAGGGAAGAACACGACGGACGAAAACGGCACGTGTCTCTTTTCGGGCACAGTTAGGTTATGTTGACGGGAGGCTCCGCACTTGGTGTTGAAAAGCTGTAATCAGTGGCTTTATGAGACTCATAATCATCGCACTAATTGTTTGAATTTGATTTCATTGTTAACAAATCAACATATCATAATTATTCACCATTCAAGCAGCATAACAAACTTGTCAACACTGCGCATTGTCAGAACTGTACCTGCACCTTCTTGATGATTGATTCTAACTGTCATCTTCATCTTGGTCATTCAGCACAAATGGATAGCTTTACCATTCTATTCTACTGCTTTCCTCTGTCATCTATAGAACCATTGTATTACAGCAAACAATATGAGAAATACTTTACATTATGATCTATTAAAATTCTGCAAGATTAATGCTTTCAGGATTGTAATTTTGTTGCTTCTTTATGGTATTAGAGCTATCAACTTAACTGCAACCTCCCACCCTTCCCCAAGTCCTTTCTCATGGAGCAAACTGATCTCTTCTCCTCCAACACTTTTAATCCCTTAACATCACCCTTCATAAGCATGATTGAAAATCATCCCGCCATCCCAAAAAATTCGCACGGCTCGCCTCAAAATAGTCTCCACTGATCTCTTCTCGAAAGACAACTAGCCTATAGGGAAAACACAAGCCCTTAAACTCTTCACTGCAATGGTTTCCAATCTTTTCTCGATGGTACCACCACCTGCCTCCCAAAATTTACTCTCTCCACATCTAGTGCACCACTCCGCAACCCAATTACAACATTTGGCACCTTATTGATCCAAAACCAATGGCTGCCATCTTTTCAACCATCTCTACATTCATCCTACCAAATTATGTTCTCCACCTTTTTTGCACCTTGGTCATATGGACAATCTTCGAATGACGATGACAGCCTTCCAATTGCTCCCATCTAATTCTACTTATAAATGAAACTAACCACATTTCTATGGGCTCTCAAACTATTTCCTAATACCTTACAACCATCAATACACTCACCGACAACATTGTCACTGTCGGCTCAAGGCCTGACGTTGAAGACATCATTTTCTGTACTCTTAATGGTCTTCCACCATCATACCATTATTCAAATCAGTTATACAAACCAAACTAACTATTCGTCTTGATGACCTCTTCTCCCTCCCGTGCAGAGAAGAAATTAATCTAGCCGCTAATACCTCTAGAAAACTCAAGGTGCATGAAACGAAATACCCTACCCACGACATGAAGTTAGCTGCAGTTATATTTGCACTAGAGATTTGGAGGCACTTCCTTTATGGTGTTTGTTGCAAGATCTTTACTGATCATAAGAGCCTAATGCATATTTTGACTTAGAAAGAGTTAAACTTGAGACAAAGGCGATGACTCGAGTTGATGAATGACTATGATTTAGAGATTCCACCCTGGTAAGGCCAATGTGGTCACAAATGCTTTAAACAAAAAAATCTTTGACATATGTAGCTTGGATGATCACACAATAGCATCAGTTAACATTGAAGATGGAGTGACTCTAGCTTGAGATAATACTGACTGGAGAATATCCTGTCATGTATCAATCGTCAGTTCAACTTACACTTTTGGACTGTATTCGTGCAGCTCAGATGATGAATGCAAACTTACTACAACTGAGAGAGAATGATTTTGAAAGGAGATGAAACTTATAGATCAAGATGAAACTTTTAGATTTCAGAATCGACTATTTGTTCTGGATCAAGAAGGCTTTCGAAAGGAGATACTTCGTGAGGCGCACTCTACTCCATATTTTGCCTATCCAGGTAGTAATAAGATGTATCAAGATTTTGAGAAGCTATTTTGGTGGTCTGGTTCGAAAACCACTGTAACTAAGTTTATAACCAATTGTTTGATCTTTCAGATGGTTAAGACCAAACATCAAAGACCTGGTGATCTATTGCAGCCCCTTCCCATTTCAGGGTGTAAATAGGAGATTTCCATGGACTTCATTGTTGGCTTGCCGAGATCGAAACAAGGACATGATGCTATTTGGCTTCTGGTCGATAGATTGAGTAAATCAGCTCATTTTATACCAATCAAGTAGACCTATTCAGTGGATAAATTAGTCAAGCTCTAAATAGATAACATCTTTTGATTGCATGGAATTCCAACCGTCATTGTATCAGATCGAGATGAAAGATTTTCTTTCAGGCTATGGAATCAAGTGCGAGAAGCTATGGGCACAAGATTGAACCTCAATACTGTTTTTCATGCTTAGACAGATGAACAGTCAAAGCACACTATTTAAACCTTAAAAGACTTGTTGAGAGCTTGTATTTTTGACTTCTGAGGTAGTTTGGAGGACTATATTCTATTGCTAGAGTTTGTTTATAATAATAGTTCAGGCTAGTATTAACATGCTACCATACGAAGCACTTTATGGTAGAAAGTGTAGATCTCTCTTGTGTTGGTTTGAGGTAGGTGAAAGACGAATATTTGGACTTCAATTAGTCGATCAAGCTACCGAGGAGGTTCATCATATTTGAGATTGACTACGTGCGACCCAAGATCGTCATAAGTACTTTGACCCACAACTCAAAGAGATTGATATTAATGCTGGAGATCAAATTTTTTTGAAGGTTTCACCTATGTGCAGAATCACATGATTTGGCCGACTAGAAAGCTTCATCCTCATTTTATTGGTCCTTTTGATGTCATGGAGAAAGTCGATAGTGTTTCATGTCGTTCGACTCTTTCTCTAAAACTTACAGGAGTACATAATATTTCTCATGTTTCTATACTTCCACTTTATGTGCAGTGCATGATGACTCTCATATTATTTGGTATATGCTATTGGTGATTCAGGGAGTCTTGAGTTATGAAGAAGTACTGGATTGCTTCTTGGAATGTGAAGTTAGACAGCTTTGCCGTCGATCAATTTCCTTTGTTAGAGTACTTTGGAAGAACCAGTTAGAACGAGAAGTAACTTGAGAGATTGAAGAAGAGGTGATCGTGAAGTACCCACGGTAGTTCCATAACTAAGGTCTAAATTTGAGGATCAAATTCTTTTAATGAGGGTAGTATGTAAGTGCCAATTTTTTTTTTCTTCTTTGCTCGTTGCCTTACTGACTTTCCAATTCTTAGCTCTTTTTTTCTGCGCTTGATTTCTTGCTCTCCATTCCTGCCTCAGGTTACCGCCTCCTTGTTCTATATAAGGGCTATGGGATGGAAACCTCGCCTGAACCTGCTCCACAGCTTCAAAGCCTTAGCTCTCCTTCGCCTCCTTCTGTAGCCATTGAAACCCTGGCCTCCCTTTCTCCTCGTTTCACCCAAAACCATCGGTTTAGTGACCTAACCCTTGCGACACAGTAGCGATTAGAGCTAGCCGAGAAGGCAACCGTGGGATCATGGCGCACAGAGACCACCGAAACTCCTTACTCCTTCCTCGACCGAGCAAGCACCGTGTGCCTATCCTCTTCTTTTTTTTTTCTTCTCTCATTTTATTCTAATATAATTCATATATATATACACTAAGATTGGTTAGAGGCTATGATATGAGCCTCCAACCAACCTCATGTGTCTGACCACTCGACTAACCACACATAAGCAGATTCAGGGTGTCTGTTAAAAACGTCTATATAATTATAAATAAAAACTGAATAATAAAAGACTGGATCAAATTTGAAATGATTGCATGTTTCCTTGAGATAATTGAACCTATTTTGTTTATAACTCTCTTGTTATCTTATGATGTTATGTATGCACATAGTAAATGTCTTTCTTTGTTGTTTATACTTTAATAATTAGCTCTTATTTACTTTGTTGTTCGTCAAACTCACTCTTTGATATTTTTGCTTAACATTGCATAACATCTTCTATTCAACTACAAGCAGATCATCTCCACCGGAGCAGATTTTTTTCAGTTTTAGGTTTCCTGTTTTGGTATATTTTCAATATTTGCTTTAGCTATTGTATTTTTCTTTTTGGGTGTGGATAGTCGTTCACTGTTGTCATTTTGGCTTTTGATTGTTAGTTTTTTTAATTTTCTTTTAATTGTATCAGTAGACTATTAATTATGGAATAAAATTTATATTTTTTTGTTTATTCTTGTTATTATTTTTTGCATATAATTTTCTTTTTAAAAATACAAAACATGTTAAATTTATTTCATCATGTTTTGCTTTGCCGGGTGTATTATCTTCCGGACTCATGGTGTGACATCATCAATGTTCATATGATTTGTTTTTGGATTTTGACATGTCATCTCATCTCACACTCATCCTCAACAACCTGCAACAACATCAGCTCAACTTCAGCCTCAACCAAGTCACAACGGGCAATCCATTCCCATAGCTCACTTAGACAGGCCTCGTCTCCACCCCAACATATAAGGTCTTACTCTCTACTATACTACATGTTCCTAAATTATCTTACAGCCACTTATCTGTTCACAAATTAGCCCTTGATAACAAATGCTTCTTCTTCTTTAATGCTACTGGTTTTCACATTCAAGACAAGCACATGGTAGACTCTCCTCCAAGGTTGCAACCTTAGAGGCCCCTACTCCCTGTCTCAAGCTGTGTACCTTCCCCTATCCAAGCACTACAATCTACCTCATCAAACTCTCTATGGCCTCAACATCTTGGACACCTTCACTGCCACTTTTTTGCTATCATAAAGCAACCAAATCACTGCATAAATCTGCTATATATTGTATTTTGTCATGTATATAGCTCTACTAAAATACACAAATTATCCTTCCTAAAAGGTAGCTATAACTATAATGCATTATAATTAATTTACTCTAATGTATGAGATCCCTCGCTGATTGTCTCTATCTGCAACTATGAGTACTATTTTTCCTTCATTGATGCATACCCTTGCTTTTGTTGGATATTTCCACCGCTAAACATATCCAAGACTACTCAGTGAGTTTCAACACCTAGTGGAAAAAAATTTCAATACTAATATTAAATATCTCCACTATGATGGTGGAGGTGAGTATAACAATAACGTCCTCAACAAACACATTTGAACTCATGACATTCTCCATTAATGTAGCTATCTGTATACTTCCAAACAAAATGAAGCCGTAGAAAGAGAACATCACCACCTTTTAGACACCTCTAGGGCACTTCTACTTGACATGTATTTCCCCCACCACTTTTGGGTCGATGCCCTCCTCACTGCCAACTATTTTATAAATTGTCTTCCATCCCAAACCATCCCAGTCCGCTTATCGGCTTCCTTACAAGCTAAAACACTCATTTTTCCCACCCTTTAGGCACACAATTTGGCTCTCCGATCCCCAACTTCTATCTTTTTAGGCTACTTATCCAACTACATTGTTTATTGATGCTATGTCACTTCCCAAAAACTCATTCTCTCATCATGTCTGCTTCTATGAAACCTCCTCCTTCCTATACAAAAACAACTCCCCGCTCACCCCCTTACAAACACCTCATAACCACGTCTACTTTTGACACTCACCTCTTCCCTCTATTCCACTCCACACGACAACTAATATCACCCCAAATCTTCCCCGCTGCTGTTATTGCTGGCAACACAACCTCCCAATTCTACTATCCCAGTAACCACCAACACTCCTTGCTACCATACCTGCTTAGCACCTCAACTTATCCCATGCAAGCAAGTTTCAAAGCTGGTTCTCTCGAACCCAAACAAATTTTGGACCTAAAATATCTCATCTCCCCAACCAATTTAAATCCTAATATCACTTGCTTTGCCCAAAAAATCAAACTTCATCACTAGCATCTAGCCACGTTTGAAGAATTCTTAGCTCTATAACAGCTAGGCACATGACACTTGAACCTCCCCATCATACCAAAACTTACTAGTTTGTAAATGGAACTATACAACCAAATACAACTCCATGCCTTGTCGCAAATAGCTTTAAACAATAATATGACATTGGTTATCATGAAACCTTCAATCTAGTTGTCAAAGTACCTACTAATCATGTTCTTAACCCTGTCACCCACTACAAATGGAAAGTTCAATAACTCAAAGTTCCAATTCCTTCCTACATGGTAAAACTTGATGACAGTGTTTACTTGTCCTAACTACCTGGATTCTTGAACCCACAATATCTGACTCATGCCTGTCTATTGCATAAAAAAATCTATGTCCTCAAGTAAGCACCTTGTCAATAACACTCTACTTTCTCCAATCATTTACTCACCTAAGACTTCCACCTAAACTTGGATGTCCCATCCCTACTAATTTACAAGCATAATGACACGTACCTCTATCTTTTAGTTTATGTGAATGTTATCCTCCTAAAGGGCATTAACAATTCTGTCGTCAGTGATCTCAGCAACAATCTCAACACAACCTTCTATATCAAACAACTAGGCACAATCTCCACCTTGGAATACTAGTCTAAGAACCGCAATTAGGCTTCTTCACCAAACTAATTTTCACCTCAACATTTGCACACTCAGGACTGTCCTCAGCCCACTCCTATACAAAAACTCCCCTCATACCCAAAATGAACAACCTCTCTTCCATCCTCAAGGATATCAGCATACCCACATCTTATCTGCTCACTACAATACCTCACTATTACCAGACTAGACATCATACATGCCATTAATAAACTCAGAAAAAACATACACCATCATCTCAATTGTCATCTCCAACCCCTTAAACACTTATCCCCTATCTTAAAGGTACATACTTCTATGATCTTCCTATCACCATAGGAGATCTATCTTTACAAGCCTACTTGGATTCAGATTGGGCCGAGGACTCTCAAAACTGCACATCCACAAGAGGATATTGTTCATTCCTCAGATAAACTCTCATGTCATCTATAATCAAGAAACCATCTACTATTGCTAACTCCTCGACATAAGCAGAATATAGTGCACTTGCCACTACTATTGTTGATGTCTTATGGTTACACCGGATATTGCAGGAATTCCATCTTTTCATCACTCAACCCACATCCATCTGTCTGATTTTAGCTCAGCTATAGCTCTTGTTCACAACCTTGCTTCCATGGCCCAAAAAAATACATTGAAGTTGACTATCACTTCATTCATAATCATTTGGATTCCAAAGTTATCACTGTCCTTCATCACATGACACAAGATGAAACAGTTGATATACTCACCAAAGCTCTTTCTGTCTCTAGTCATCAACTTTTACGAAACAAGCTAACAACGACACTTCTGGATTGTCAGCTAATCGACACGTCAGAATTATTCAACATCTGAGCAGGATAACATACTTTGCATCACTGCACAGGCCAGGATGGTAACATTGCCTGCTTCACCATTGTATTATGGCAAGCAATGTGCATAAGAATACTTTACAACATGATTTAATAAATTATCTGCAAAATTGATGCTCTCAGGATTATAATTCTGCTGCTGCTTCAATTTTCTTTTCTTAAATTTGGGAAATTTTGAAGGAAATGCCAGCGTTTGGCTCTCATTTATTATCAAAATTCATTGATGTAGTTTTTATATCTTGGACGCTATGGTAGAAGTGAAAATACATTTGTGAATATTCAAAAGATTTGACTGTTAGCCCTTAAGTCGAGTGGAAAAGTAATTTGTAAATTTCTTTAATTTCTTTGTGAGAATAGGTTTTGATGCCTTATGGGAGCATATTTACCGTGAAACCACTTGCTTGCTTGGAGGTTGAACTGACATCCTAACCTTTTTTTTCAATGCTTTCTATGGTTACTCTACTGTCGCTAGCCATATTTGATTTGTGTTTCCCTTTAGAAATCTTTTTCTTAGGTTTTTTGTTTTTTGAAGTTAGGTTTGAATTAAGTGTTGATTAGATAATTCCATTATTTTCCAACCAGATGAATTTAAATGGTGACATATTTTATGTGTAACATTGTAGTTCTATATTCGTTCATTGATAAATTTTTTTTTCCAGCCTTGTTGCAGGGAATGCTTGAAAGTTTTCTTAAGCAAGTTTATATTCATGGTTTGTATATCTGATTAATGGAAATTGAATTTGCAGAGTTTTCCAGCTTTCTGTCGAAATGGTTGACTTGAGTGGTGAGAGTTGTGTGGATACTGAGTGGATGGTTTACCTGGGTGCATTTCGTTGCTTGCATAGTTTGAATATTGCAGATTGCAAGAACATCAATAATTTTGCTCTGTGGCATCTATCAGGTTTAATTTCATTTGGGGGCATCTTTTTTTTTTTTCTTAATGACTGTATACTTTTGATTTTATGATAAAATGGGACTTGAAGACAAATTCAACATATATTTTGAAGATACCTCACATAGGTTATGCCCATGGAATGACCTTTGGTTGTGCTTCAAAATATTAAAATGTAATGGAAGCGTGGCTGTTTTTTATTCAATAAACTTCTATTATTTGCGAAGTAAAAACTAGTCTGTTTGAAAAGTTTTGTTGTTTAGGTCTTAAAGCTATATATTTTTTCTTCTTTCTTTAGCGTAGATATCGAGCAACTTGAGTAGCTCCACACGCAGAATTTGTTTTAGCTCTCCAATGAAATGGCAAGGTTTCAAATGTCACAACAACAACAAAAACAACAAAGACTTAATCCCACTACGTGGGGTCGGCTACATGAATCCTTTTTCTCCATTGCATCCTATTTAGTGTCATATTTTCAAATTCTAGTAAATTAAGATCATTTTTAATACAATAAACCCAAGTCTTCCTAGGTCTACCTCTGCATTTCTTAACACAAGTCGAATCTAAAACATCTACGCTCCTAATCGGATCATCAGATGGTCGACGTTTAATATGACCAAACCATCTAAGACGACTTTCTCTAATTTTGTCCGTCATAAGAGCTACACCAACCCTATCACAAATATATTCATTTCGCATATTGTCTCCAAGTGTAAAGCCACTCATCCACCTAATCATTCTCATCTCGGCAACACTTAACTTATTATTGTGCTTCTCTTTTAAAGGCCAACATTCAACGCCATAGAGCATTGCAGGACAAGGTTTCAAATGTGACGAAAAAATATTTTAACTTCAGTAATTGATCAGTCTCCTTTTATTTTCACTTTTATTTATTTTTAGTATTTGCGCATCAAAATGCAAATGGTGCACCCACTTGCATGCCAAATACTTCAAACTTGCAATTAAGTGTGAAAAGCTGCAGCTCTCTAGCAATGGGTTATAGGACGGGAGACTAGATAATTATTTGAGTATTCATTTGCATGTCGGCTTTCTTATTTGGTAAAATTTCTATATCCTTTTAATTTGATGATGGCAGCGCATGCCAGTGCTACTTCTATGAGTCATACAATCATCAAGCTTATTTCAGATTTACAGCTCTTAAATGAGTCTTTTTTATCATTGAAATTCTATATTTCTTGCATTTTTTTGGGTTAATTTGAAGCTGCATCCAAATTCTACTATTATTAAGTATACGTAGTTGAAAAGTAAGCTTAAGCAAGGAGAAGAATTCAAGGCTAGAGCAAGGGTATGGCCTCAGGGTTAAAAACTATAAAAAACTTACAAGTCAACCGAACTAGACAGGAGACACAAGCTAATTGAGCCAAAAAAAGCAGGAAAAAATGAAAAAAATCATGGAAAGGTGGAATCCAACCAATATTTGCCCAGTATCCACTCTTCTAGTACCAAGTTTTTTTAATGCGATGCCAAACCTACCATTGGATCTCTTTAGCTAGTGCAGATTTGATTTGGAGTAAGAGTCCCTGTCAAACGCCCTAGCATTTCTCTCCAACCCAAATAACGTAGAACGAGGTGGCAACACTAAACTAGGGAGATCCTTACAACTTTATATAAGTGAATGATGTAGATGTGACCTACTGAATAATGGATGATAGGTTATGAGTAGACAGAATGAGTCACACTATAGAAAAGCAAAGATAAACAGAAAACTAGAGAAAGGCTAGTGAATTTCAAGTTGGTTTAAGTTTTTTGGGAGTATAAATACATAGGAAATCTCAACGAAAGAATATCCACAATTGATAGTTTTTATCTTGACAAAAATCAAATCACATCTTTTAAAAAGGAAAAACTTTCACTAGGGATTGTCGTAGTAAATGTGGATAAAAAACTTTTTGATGGCCCCCAATGGAGAGAAGAAGAGGTCTTGGAGACCTGGTTCTCCAGACTAGAAATGGGCACGATAAGGAGTTGTTGATGATTTGGCCACAATCCACACGTAGTTCTTTGGTGCTGGAAAGAGGATATGCTCTAGGCATTTTGTTGACAAGGATGGCAGATGCAGGTGTCTTTAAAGATCCCAATAATTGAGATTGTTGCATTGTCGATTTGATGAATAGTCATAACGCTCACCCCGGTATCAAAGCATATAGAGAAAGAATGAAGGTCTCCTAGAATTTACTTCTCTCTTCCCTGAAGGAGAGGCCATCTGAGTGGGTGAGGTGGGACTAGGAGTACGACACCCCAGAGATGGCCATAATGAATGCACAAGTAAGAGGCCCAAAACCATCTCCTCTAATAATCTTTTAAACAAGCCTTGGCCTTGAAGCAAGGGCAATAGTAGGAAAGGATGGATGGCTAGCCCTTGGCAGCCAAAGGGGAGCAATCTGCCTCAAATCTATCACCTGCAAACTCTCTATGGAATCTATAAAAAAGAATCTGAAACCACAAGCCTTAATCTTTTTTTAACCCAAGAAGCATTTATTTTGTTTAGCTATGTGTTACCTTAAATTTAAGAATCTCATGTGGCCAACTATTGTCAAGTAAAAATAATTTAGTTGTGCAGTCGTGGTGGTAGTTTTGTCTGAAGATTTGTAATTCTTCAGTCAGATAAATGAGAAAACGTTTCGAATAAACCCTTGAATAGTTTGTCATTAAAATTAATATGATTTCAAATTTGCAGTTGCGGTAGAGTTCTGTGTTATTCCTATAACTTGTCTTCTTTTTCATTTAGCACAAGTAATAAATTTGACTTATTTTTTCGTTCTCTAGGAGTTAAAACAAATGATACCTGTAATTGTTTATTACCACTTGGACTAATAAGAGGCGTGAGTTTATAAGCTAATTTGCGAAGAATTTTCCTTTGGATGGGCAATATATTATGTTATTTCTAAAAAGTGCTGGATCTGTTGATTTTAATAGTGTGTAAATAAAATATTAAATGAATAGCAAATATGGTTATGCCACAAAGGTTTATGCATGACAACCTAAAGGATCTTTTGAGGGTTTAGTAAATTTTTCCTTGTTTAATGATTCAGTGGCTCTTTCATACTCTTGATGGATGGCAGGTTGGAAGGACTATTTACATTTTATAAGAACTGAGAGCTTTGCAATCTGAGTATGCTTTTCTACATAAGTTCATAAATCTAGCTTTTTGTGGTTACAACTTAAACATATTTGTCCTGTTACACTTTGTCAAATGTGACAATAGGGAGAAATTAAAGGTAATTGTGCGAAAGGCTACTATATTGCTTTGCAACGCATGAAGAGCTTTCAATGTTTCTTAGTAAGAAACTTGTTCGATATTATATTTTCAATATATAGGTGTAGAGATGCAAACGTTCGAAGCCAAGTCAGGCGGTACTTTCTTGAGCTTTTGTGTTTATGTTTAAGCTTGGCTCATTTGACATTACGATTGTTTCTGCCGGGTTCATGGTCATTTAATATGATGATAATCGAGTTATTATCAAGCAGGTTAATGGGTAGTATTATCTAGTTAGTTGATTTTTAAGCAAACGATTTTTATCAAGCAAAGTAAAATTGGTGCCATCGAATTATTTTTTCAACCAAACGAGTCTTATTTAACAAACTAATGAGTAGTGTGATTGAGCTACTTATTTCTAATCAAATGAGCTTTATTAAGCTGTTGAAGTAGTTACTTTTTGAATTTAAAAAATAAGCAACCTTTAAATAAACGTGCTACAAAATAAATAACTAAAATAAACATAAAATCATGTAAAATAAGTGGATAAATAAACATACAAGCCTTTATCTTCTTTTATGTATTATGAATTAAAAAAATATTTTAATTTAATATAAATTAGTTTTAAATTGAGCTTTAATTAATTTTATTTACAAGATTTAAATTAAATTTTAACCAATATTATACACAAGCATTAAATCTAATTTTTAATTGAGCTTGTTGGCGAACTTGTTCATTCACTTTAAATGAAAGTGTTCATTAACTTATTAAAGAGCTTATTTACGAGCTTTAAATAATATTTTTTGTTAACATCAACAAATTAAACAAAAACAAAGAGTTGTTCAAGTTCATCCATTTAACAATTGTGTATTTATAAGGTGTTCAAATTTGTTCAATTTGTTAATTAAACAAACATGACTGAGCTTTTATCAAGCCGAGCTATCAGTATTTTATTGAATGCTTGGTCCGTTTGCAGCCCTGTTGGCCTTATTTGCAAATTGAATGTCTAAAAGGTTTCATGTAAATGTTTAACTATTCTTGAACCATTGGGCCTTACTTTAGTTATGTATTACTTAAGTCCGACTAATCAAACAAACTTGGCTTTGCTCTATTGGTCCATATGGGTATGTTTGTTTTATTTTGGTGTGATGTGTTTCTTTGATAAATTGAATTAATTGAAAGCCGGAAAATGCATGTTGGGTTGCATGTCAATCAAGAATCCGAGAATCTGGATTCATTCAAGATTGTGCATTCTAGTTTTCAAGAAACAAATCAAATTTGGTTCTGTTTGGAGTGGAGTTAGATTAATTAAAGCTGACTGAGTGCCCATCCCTAGTTTATTGTTTTAATTTTGCTCTATGGTTAAATGCCTATTAGTCCATTTTCCAAAATAGTGGGGCAATAAAGCACGTGTTCATGTTGAATGTCATAACGATTAACAGTATTTATGTTTTATGTTCAAGGGCACAATAACCTAAAAGAATTAGACCTGTCAAGATGCTCAAGGGTCACAGATGATGGCATTAAGCATTTATTGTCCATTTCAAGTTTGGAGAAGCTA
The DNA here is from genome assembly GCF_001263595.1 of Phalaenopsis equestris. NCBI lineage: Eukaryota > Viridiplantae > Streptophyta > Magnoliopsida > Asparagales > Orchidaceae > Phalaenopsis > Phalaenopsis equestris. The sequence goes on from NW_018164444.1 coordinate 410,396, forward strand.
TGTGTGTCAGAAATAGGATTGACTGTTGATGGAGTGCTCTGCCTCTCTTCTTTTGTAAATCTCCGTGTGTTGGATCTGGGAGGGATTCCTGTCACTGATAAGGCACTATCATCGTTACGGGTAAATTCAGATTTTTTGAATACGACATCTATGTTTGTTCTAGTTATAAAGTGTAAATCTATTCTCTTACTTGATTGGATTCATTTTCTGAAGTTACTATAAATAAAGCAGCGGTGGCGTTTATGATAGGCAACATCTTCTGTAAATGTTTTAATGATCTTCTATTGGTTGGGGTTGAGGGGTCTGAAGATTTCAACTTTGTTATTCTGCCCTCTTAAAAAATTCCTGTCATCAAATATCCTTTTGTTATTTACTGCAGGTGTTGACACGGCTTGAGCACTTGGATTTATGGGGCAGTGAAATTTCCAACATTGGTGCTGCTACCTTTGAAAAGTTCCCTTTGTTGAGTTTTTTGAATATAGCTTGGACCAAAGTTACCAGATTACCTTTTCTTTCTATTGCTTGTTTAAACATGAGTAACTGCACTATCCATTCTATATTTGAAGGAGACAAAAGAGCCACTCCTACTTTGTCAAAGTTAACTGTTATTGGAGCAACTTTTTCTCATGCAGATCAGGTTTTTTCAGGTCTCCAATCAGACTGCTTGAAATTCCTGGATATATCTTACTCAAACATTGGCAACTTCAATTTTTTGGTTTCCTTGAATAACTTGGAACATTTAAATCTTAGTTATACTCAGATAACAGATGGTTTAATGGAGCAAGTAGCATCATCTGGAGAGAAATTGAGGTATTTAAATCTCAGTAATACCAAGATAACTTCCCATGCTTTGTCTGTATTAGTTGGATGTACTCCAAACCTTGATACTTTATCTTTATCCCACACTTTGGTTGATGATACCTGTTTCATGCATATGAGCATGACACCTTCTTTGCGAGTAATTGACTTGAGCCATACAAGAATTAGAGGTGAGCGTCTCGTAAATATAAGCTTAATGACTGCCTTTCACGAGGATTTGTGTATGTTCTAATCCCTTTTCTGCTATAATACTAGGCTTTGTTTATTCTCACAGAGAGAGTTCAGATAAATTACTCTCGCTTGGTGCACTTCAGAATCTCACTAACTTGAGAAGCCTGAATTTGGAAGATACAAAAGTGATGGATGAGGCGCTTCAACCCTTATCTCTTCTCACAGAACTGGAGTGCTTATATCTGAAGTGTGAATTCTTAACTGAAATCTCACTCCATGTGATTGCATCTCTTCAGAAATTAAAATTTCTTGGGTTTCGTGATGCCGTGCTTACAGAAGAAGGCCTTCTTTCTTTTAGGCCTCCTCCATTACTTTGCGTATTTGATCTCAGAGGTTGTTGGCTTTTGTTGGCCAATACCATTTCTTCATTCTGCAAAAAATACCAGCAAGTTGAGGTCAGACATGTGTATGCCAGCAATCGATTTGAGGATGAAAATGTTTCTTATGGCTCATCTGCATCATTCAGAACTACTAAAGTACCTCTGTCAAGACCCAGAACAGTGGGATCATCTAATGCTTCATTTATGGGTTAGCCCAAAAATGCATCAAATTTTTTTCACTTGTTTCCTTACTTCTTTTGTTATTTTTATGGTGATTTTTTCCTTAATTTTAAAATTATCTTTCTGAACAGATGAGAGAATGAAATATAGCACAGAAGACTTATTAAAGTTGGAGAACTCACCTGGATTCAGCAGTATACTGAAAGATCTAGATCTGTTGCCTGAGAGTTTGAGGAAGATGTAATGTTCATCCAATTCTTTACCATGTTTCGGCTCATTTTTGTGTTTTGTCATTTCATGAAGTTGTTATGGTTTGTGATAGTTATCTATTAACGTAGATTTTGGATTGCATGGTTGCTGATTTACTAGGATATTGTTCGAAGATATGGCTTTAGTATTTTATACTCATAACAAGTTAGTATCACTGCTAACTCATTTTGCTATAGCCAAATGCACTAGGTGATTTTGCTTCTTGTTGTTTGACAGCTTCACATGGGGTCACAGGGAGGATGAATTATTAGAATCGAATTGGTTGAGAGAAAAATATGGTCCCAAATTAGATGTGGAATAAAAATTGAATTTTTAATATACTAGGAGTGGATTTTATATTTTGATACTTTTTAACTCTGGCTTGTTTCGGGGCCATTAATTAGCATATTTGTTCCCTCGATGTTAAACTATAATTATCTGTTTGCATTGTCTTGCATTCCTCGTACAAACTTTTATAGAGAAAGTGCCATAAAAAAGTGCCTTGAAAATGATTAATATGGGGTCATTATAAAATCTATAGATTGAGTTAGTGTTTATCTTGAAATCGATTAAGAAAAAAAGCTATTGAGCTAAGCTATTTTGTTGCGATGCCAGCCATTACATGAAAGAAACTCATGCCCATGACATTTTAGCTCATGGGTGAGTTGGCACTATAAATTTAGAACAAGTTAGATAATGTATTGATTTAAAAGTTTATGGCAAAGAAACATTCAAAATTATTGAAGTTCAATGAAAAGTTTATATAAAAAATAGGTAATGAGAAAAACTTTCAAGAATTTCATTCTCTTCTTTGTACAAGAGGAAATGTATATATACAACCCTCAGAGATATTATAAATTAGAAAAATCAAAAAAAAAAAAAGCCAATCAGTGAGGTGGTAGTGAGCCAATCAGTGAGGTGGTAGTGGAGATGGATATAATAGTATAGAGCATTGGTATGTGTGCATTAATTTAACAGGGGCTCGATCCGTATGGCTTATGTTCTTTGTTATCCAAGGGTCATAAATAAATAGATCCAACGGTACAAAGTCTTGATTCGTGTGCTTTTAATTATTTGTGTGAGTGAAGCATAAATTCAACACTCTCCTCAAATTTGATGGTAGAGACATTTCATTCTAGGTGCCCGTTTGGGGCAGCTTATTTTGGTGCGGCGGTGTTTTGAAAACGCTGCCTTGGTGTTTGGTTAAGACATTCGGCCCCGCGTTTTAAAAAAAGACATTCGGCCCCGCGTGTTTTATTTCCTTTTACAGATCGCACGCGGGGCTCCCTGTGCGTTCGACATTTGTTAGGGCTTGAATTCATCCCGTGCCCCTGTGAGATATCTCTCGTGCTCTCCCTCGCTATCTCCTTTCCCGATCTTCTCATTCGTAGACATCGATTCTTCTGGTGAGATCTATATGTCGCTATGCTTTCTGGTTGGTTTTATGGCTTGATCTTCTCTGGTTGGTTTTATGTGGGTCAATTCGATTGTCTTTACTTTTTTTGCAAGATTCAATTTTCTTGAGGGTTTTCTTGAGGAATGCCTTTGCTGGATTATTTGGGAATACATTGATGGAAATAGATTTGAGGGTTTTCTTGAGGTTTTTCTGCGGTTTTGTTTTTGGTATAATATCACAAGAATGACATATGAGCAAATCCCTTGAATGCATTGGATCTGTGTTTAGCTTCACCTGTTATATTGCTCTTCCCGTCCCTGTTCCTGTATGAAAACTTTAGTTCGAAATGTGGGAACTCAGCTAGTTAGAATTGTTGGAATGTGCTTGAATGCGTCCTTGTTATATTGTTCTTTACTATTCGAACTGTTGGAATTGTTTAACTGTTGGAATGTGCTTCAATGTGTCCCTGTTATATTGTTCTTCAATGAATGTGCTTTAATGAATGTGCTTCAATGCGTCCCTGTTATATTGTTTGAATTGTGGGAACTCAGCTAGTTCAAACTTTTGGAATTGTTTAGCTGCACATGTTATATTGTTTAACTGCACCTGTTATACTGTTCCTGATTGCAATGTTGCTCAGTTATGTGGTTTAGGTGCACCTGTTTAGCTGCACGTGTTATATTGAATGTTGCTCCTATTATAACCTGGAATTGTTTAGCTGCACTTGTTATATTGAATGTTGCTCAGTTATGGGGTTTAGGGCATTTGTTTGAAGGTGCAAATACTGATCCACTCTTTAGTTAGATGATATATCTTTGTTGATGGGTTTTAGGGCTTTCTTTGATTCTGAGGCTAAAGAGGAGATATAATGCTTATATGTTGCATTGGTCTTTAGAGATTCAATTATTATATTTTGGCATTTCCTATCAGAGGAGGCTCATATGAGAAGGTTTATGTCTTTAGAGATTTTTTGGCATTTCCTAATAGTTTAGATAAAAAGATACAATGCTTATATTTTAGAGCTTCTTTGGTAGCTGCTTCCGGTGGGATTGGGTTCCACGACATATATGAGAAGGTTTATATCAAATTTGATGTGTATTGCTTTATTTTCACATCATTTGTATCAAATATAATGTGTATCGAGAACCATTGCTATGTATATGAAAAACATAGCTATGTAACCTTACACAATTTCATAATAAAACAAGTTCGATGCCTTACCGTGGATTTAGGTCTTTGACCGAAACACATAATTCCTGTATGTTTTGAAGTTTAAAATTCCAAGTTATAGGTATTTATTGCAAATAACAATAACTTTCATAACAGGAAAATACTATTTGGTTGATGCTGGATACCCTATGCAGAGGGGCTATCTGAAGCCATATCCAAACACTAGGTATCATATTCCTGATTTTGAGGGAGCAAGTGACATTATTCGTGGTAGGAAAGAAATGTTTAACAAACACCATTCCTCTTTACGTGGGGTAATTGAAAGAACGTTTGAGGTGTGAAAGAATAAATGAGTCATGCTACGTGATATGACGTCATATCCATTTCAGAAGCAGATGCATATTGTGGTGGCAACAATAACACTTCATAACTTCATACGACGACACCCTTCACATTCAGATATAGACTTTAGTATGACTGATAAGGAAGAGCTGACCGTCTACGAAGAACCATCATAAATCATGATCGGGCCTTCAGTTTCTGAAGATGAGAATGAATTTAATGAATTTGTAGTTCATGAAACAGAGGGTATGGCTGAGATGACTGCTCTGAGGGAGTCTATGGCAGATGCTATATATGTTAGCTAATCCAGCAAGTCTTTCTTTTCTTCGTATATATGTAGATCAATTTTTATGTGTATTTTATTTTTTTTTTGGAATAACTACTCATTGATAAGTACCGACATTCGTTTTTTTTTTTGGTTTTTTTTGCAGTTATACAAACATGACTTCTAGGATTTTAGTTACAAACAGAGGTATTTGTGTTATTGTGGACTACCATCTCCGTTGCTCACGTCACGTCAGTCTCATAGCTTTGTCTCATAGCTCTACGGTTATGCCAAGGGTGTTTCAGCTCATCGCGGCTTCTTCCAATTGGCTGACAGTCCAACATATTACACTGCCAGCAGTCATGGGAATCTGATGTTTTCCCAAGTTGATAGTGAAGCTGAGGACAGACATAGCCAGAGTTTGAAATTAAATATTTTAATATTTCTCATTATAGCTGTACTTGTCTTTATCTTTTTTTATTTCTTCTGATACCCATGAGAGTGTGAGAACTATATGTCATCTTTTGGAACTGATCTGTAATGATTGTATGCTTCTATACTACCGATAAGCTATTCTGAATAAGCTGCCCCAAATAGTTTTATCAGACAAAGGCAGAAATGTCATTTATACTACCTTAACTACCAATAAGCTATTCTGAATAAACTGTCCCAAACAACAAGTCAGATTATTCTGAATAATCAACAGCTGCCCCAAACAGACCCTAAGTTTGTTTTATGATATTTTTAAATGTCGGTTATAGAGTCATTGGGTGAATGTTTCAACCAGTTAATTTTTTTTGGAAACATGGAGTACAAATTAGGTCATTTTTCAATTTCTTTTTTATAAAGTGTTTATCCACCTCAATATGCTTGGTACGACCATGCTGTACAAGATTGTGTGTAATATTGATAGTCAATATGTTTATCACAATATAATTTCTTATGTACATTCCACTTAATTTTTAAATCCTCCAATATAATTTTATCCCATGAGAACTCATGAGGCTCCTGTGCAATGACTCTAAATTTGGCTTCAACAATTAATCTTGAAACTATATCACACATTTCTTGCTTATCAAAGTTGTGAGAGTTACTCCTAAAAATGTAAAATACTTTGAAATGGACTTTCTATCCGTCATTGATCTATAACATAGTTTGCATTTGTGTATCCTTCAACTTGTATGGTATCAAATTTTTTTTATAATTTATTTTTCCAGGGCTTAATTTAAGATACCCGAGGATTCTATAAGTGGATTAAAGGCGTGACTCTTTAGGTTTATGTATGAATTGAAAAACTAAATTTATTGCAAATGCAATGTTAGGATGAGTGTGAGAAAAATATTCTTTTTTCATTGTCCTTTAATATATTGTATTTGCAGCAGTTCCTTCATCAAGGTTTAGTTTTTGTCATGGTACAATTGGAGTTTCAGATGACTTGAACTCTGTCATCTTGGTTTCTTTCAGCTAATTCATAACATATATCTGTTGGGAGAGAAATATCTTTTGTTTAGATTGAGCCACTTCTGTTCTTAATTAGTTTATGAGTCTTCCTAACTCCTTAATTTCAAATTCTTTAGCAAGTCTTTTTTCTGAGAGTTCTCTTGATTGTCATCTGCTATAACAATCATATCGTTAATATACAAAATAAGAATTAAAATTTTATCATAAAGAGAGTGCTTTGTGAAGAGCGTATGGCCTCCTTGACACTGTTTGTATCCAATTCCTTCCATAGCCTTAGTAAATACGAAAGATCAAGCTTTAGGTGATAATTTTAGTTCATATATGGCCTTTTTCAATTTGCATATTTGATTCTTTTTTTAAAAAGCTTTCAAATCTTGATAGTAGATTTGTATCTCGACATCATCATATAAAAAAATAATTTTTACATCATATTAATGTATAGACCACTCATAACTCGTTGTTAGAGCTATTAGAATGAGAATAATATTTATTTTTGCAACAAGGAAAAGTTTTTTTTGATAATCAATCCCATATGATTGTTTATCCTTTTGTTATTGATCTTGTATTATATTTTTCTAAACTCTTTCTGTGTATTGTATTTCAACAAGAAAATTCATTTGCATCCTATTGTTTTTATTCCTTCTCGTAATTCAGTGATCTCCCACATACAATTTTTTTCTGAGCCATTCATCTCTCTCTAATGACTTCCTTCCAATTTTTTTTTTTTAATTTCTTAAATAGAGTTTGTGGAATGAAAAAATAATTGGTGTTGATATTGGCTAAAAAGGCTTTATGGGATTAAGAACATTAATGAAATGAGGTGTATTGAGAGACGAGATATAAATGAGTGGTAGCAGGTTGAATATGTTTCCTAGTAACGGTTCCGAGTTTTGGTCTTGCTTGAGATTTTTGTTGAGCTAATTCCTATTTGTATAGACTTGAAAAATGATATTTGATACACACATTGTATGTATTTGAAGGTTTTTTTATTATAGGAATGTCAAGATGAAAGATATCATCAAATTAAATCGTTGCATTATTCATTAAATATGAGGGATGATAATTTACTCATCCAATTTTAATTCTCTATTGCTTGCCTTATATTACAGTGGATGTTTTTTTTTTTCTATTTTTGATCTTACCCTAGGGAGGAGTGTAAATAATCAAATTCAAACTCAAACTTAATTATACAAATCCAAATTTCCCAATTCATTTATGTTGGTTATATCGCATTCTTATGGAAATAGGTTGATTAATATGCTAATTAGTATTTTCTTAATTTTGATTATTATTATAATTAAAATTTGAGTGTTTTCTCCATCCCGAGTAATATGTGCGAGAATATGTATTCTTCTAGCTATTATATACTAAGTTCAATAACTCCACATTTGAAAAGCAAAGTTACTTGATTGACCCATTTCATTCTCAACATAATTCACAGGTGACACTTGACCTTAATTCAACCCTAAGTTATTTCCTTTTTTAATTTATCTACTAGTGAAGTCAATATAGATAACACATTATTTTCATGAACACTAGCTATCTTACAACAGTTTAATCATTTAGAAAACAACAACAACAACACCTAAGCATTAATCCCACTACATGGGGTCGCCTACATGAATCCTTTTCTCCATTGCATCCTATTTAGTGTCATATTTTCATTTAGTTCTAATAAATTAAGACATTTTTTATACAATAAGCCCAAGTCTTCCTAGGTCTACCTTTGCCTTTCCTAACATAAGTCAAATCTAAAACATCTACTCTCCAAATCTAAAACATCTATCTAAAACATCTACTCTCCTAATCAAATTATCAGATGGTTGCCGTTTGATGTGACCAAACCATCTAAGACAACTCTCTAATTTTTCCCATCACTGGAGCTACACCAACCCTATCACGAAGATATTCATTTGGCATTTTGGCTCTAAGTGTAAAACCACTCATCCAGCTAATCATTCTCATCTTGGCAACACTTATCTTAGCATATTATGCTTCTCTTTTAAAGGCTAACATTCAACGCCATAGAGCATTTCAATATGAATGATCCATCGGTCACAATATCTACAATAGACTTAGCCCATTATAAAATATTTGATAATCAACAAATCTAGTTAGTCATGATGAGGATATTTTTTAGTAGATCATTAAATCTCTCCAAAACTTCATGAATGAAACTTTTGGTTAATTTGTTGAAGAAGGTTATGTTATTCCTAAAGTAGTCCATGATAGATAGGGCAAAAATTTTAGCCAAAATTTTTTGAGCTAAGTCATTCAAAGTTGTTAGCGGCCTAGGGGAAAATATTTAACAAAATTTTTGCTCTCTTAAGTAAATGGAAACACCATAACTCTCATGGTATCATAAGAGATTGCATTATACATAAAGTTGTACATAACTAACAATGTGTAGATCAGGGTTCTCAAAAGGTGAACCTTCAAACTAAAAGTTCTAGACAATTGGGATGATAAACAGTTTAAGTTTGAAGTATTAGCTTAGAAACTAGGACTATTAATTCTTTAATTAATCCCATCTACAAAAAATTTGGCATAAACCATCAACTAAAGGAAAATCAGTTATAATCGACGGAAAAATAGATGACTTTCTATGCATCAAAAATACCATGTTAATTTTTGACAGCATAACAATGATAAATCAACTAGATAATTTGCGACGACATAACTACAACATAATCCAGCTTTTCTATATTAACAAAATTTTGATAAGTTTTTTGGATTTACCGATGTTTTATACATTCGGTTATACACTAAATGTTAACCAATGAACATAGTTCATCGGTTATTAACAAAGCCACATTTCATCGGGAAGAAAACGACGTTTGTTTATAATAAGCGATGGCTTTGGCAGTCGGTTTTGATGTTATAAACTGACGGCTATTAAGCCGTTTATAAGCCATCAGTAAATAACCTAATAATACACTCCTTTCCCAAAACCCTCATCTTTACCTCTCATTTCGCACATCGCGGTCCTGCTCCCAGTTTCGCCTAAAACCTTCTTCCTCCCTCGAAACTCTCACCCTCTCTCCGGTTCATCCAAAACTATGGCCTTCGTGACTGAACCCTTGCTATATAGTCACAATTGGAGCTAGCTGGAATCGTAGGTGGGAACACAACACTTGCAGGGACCTGAAACTCCTATTTTTCACTTCCTTTTGCTCTTCTCCTACCCGAAACCATTGAGGAAGATAACTTCATGTCTTTTTTACACATGAAGCATCTATCCAGAATTTACTACGATTCACAAGATTTAGAAAATCTGGGATTCAAGGCCTAAATTAGTGAAATTCAGATTTATTAAGTCTGAGGCTTTATTTTGATCAAGATGATCGTCTTACAAGATGTAGATTAAATCCTGCTTAAATTTTGGTCTAAGGGGGTGTTTCACCAAGAAGGATTTAATGTTAGTAGGATTTAATAAATCCATATTTATTAAATCTACTCCCTCATTGGATTTACTAAATCCGGATTTAACATGAATCGAAGGCAAAATTCAGACCTTAAATATGAAATTTCATAAATCCATAGAACTTACGATTTCTATGCTTGGTTGGATTTAGTAAATTTGATGGATAAGACCTATGAGTAAGGTGCTAAGGGAATCTTTGGTTGCAAGTAGGATTTAATTTCAATAGGATTTAATAGTTTTTAAATATGGATTTTTGAAATCTTGAAGGCATTATATCATGAAATATATTTGGTATGCTAATAAATAAATCCTAATAAATCTGGAGTAAGTATTTGACAATTTAGTAGGATTTATCATCCCCTAGGCTTTTGGTTCAATAAATCTAGTAAATCATACTTATACGGGATTTATTAAATCCCAGATTTAAGGCAAAACAGACGAAAAATGGAACTTAAGAACTCGTAGGATTTACACATGCCTTTTTTTGGCATTTGGATAAAAGTAACATAATTTAAAAATCTTAGAGTTCTCTATATTGCACCTGTTTTTATTTTAATCATATCAATAAGGTCCAAATATATCCCATAGATAAAGTTGGATTCAACATACTCAAGATGCAATGGCATAGTAGGCATTATATGGTAGGAAAAAGAGGTTCGTAAGGAAATTATTGCTCCATTTTCCATTATGAAAACTTCACCCTGCAAGACTTGCAAAAGGAACACTACAATGCCCTGTAAGAATGATTGAATGTTAGTATATGCAAACAAATTTTCTTGTATCAACAAACTGTTTTATGAATACTTTCGATTCACCAATAATCCCCGCAAGAACATTCTCCATTTCTAAACCGATGAAACCTATTTGAATCCCTTAGAATTATTTCTCTACTTTCTTTCATTGAGATGAACTTAATTGCAGTGTGACAATCTCCACACACTCGAAGATTTTTGAAAACTCGAATTGGCCTTGGAGATTCAGTGGAAAGAAGGCCAAATGCCACTGCTATCTTCTCACTATGCTGCAACAAGTACCGCTCCTTGAGATCTTCCACCATATCATGGAGAACACAATCTATATCCGGAACATAACCCATTTTTTTAATCTCTTCCACCAATTCATCCAGTTTCTCGAAGATTTCTTTAGCTTGTGGATGACTGGTATCTGCCACATGGAACTTATGCATTTTTTTATCCACCTCTATCCAACTCAATCCAGCCTCCTTGCTTAGTTTCATCTCCTTCATTACACTCCTTAACTTTGCCACATCCCGCCACCTTCTGGCTACAGCATACAAGTTGGAAAGCAGTATATATGCTGCAGGATCACTAGGCTCCAGTTCTATAACGTTCTTGGCTGCCATTTCCCCAAGTTCAACATTCTGATGAATCCTACAAGCACTAAGCAAAGTCTTCCACACCATTACGTCAGCCTTGAAGGGCATTGAAGTAATCAACCTGAAAGCTTCCTTGACAAAACCTGATCTTCCCAGCAAATCAACCATACAAGCATAGTGCTCCATTCTAGGAACTAGTCCATGATCTCTCTGCATGGAATAAAAATTTTCTATCCCTTCTCTTACAAGACCAACATGGCTGCAAGCAGATAGAACTGCTACATAGGTTATCTCATTTGGCCTTAGGCCAGTTGAAATCATTTCATGGAAGAGTTGAAGAGCACAATGCCCATCCCCATGCTTAGCAAACCCAGTTATCATTGAAGTCCACGAGATCACATTGCGGTGCTTCATCTCATCGAATACATTGCAAGCATCCTCAACATTTCCACATCTTGAATACATTGAAATAAGAGCATTGTTGATGCAAATATCAGACTCAAAACCCATTTTTAGCAACTGAGCATGAAGCTGCTGTCCCTTAGTCATCACTCCGATACTTGCAGCAGAACTCAAAAGGCTTGCAAATGTGAAGGTGTTTGCTCCCAAATTCATGCTTTTCATTTGTTGGAAGATCTCAAACACCTCTTCAGAGTTTAAGTTCTTCACATACCCATCAACAAGGGCATTGTATGATATCAAATTCTTCTCATACAGCACTTCAAAAGCTTTGCAAGCATCTTCCATACTACCGGAGTTGGTGAACATAGTGACCAAAGAGTTACCGACAATGTTGACAAAGGCAAGTCCTGTTTTGATTACATGAGTATAAACCTGTTTCCCTAAATCAATGTTCGAGAGATTGGCACAGGCCTTGAGAATGCTGGAATATGTGAAATGGTTAGGCTTGATCTTTCCCTCCAACATCTGCAAGAACAAACTCAAAGCCTGCTCATCATTCCTGCCACTCTGAACATAACCAGAGATAACGGCAGTCCATGACATCACATTATGATTGGGCATACGGTCAAAAACCTTTCTAGAATCATCCATGGTGGTCCCTTGTGCACACTTTGCATACATGTTGACCAGGCTACATCCCACACAAACTTCACAAACAAAACCAACTCGGATAGCAAGAGAATGCAGTTGTTTACCTAGGAGAACAGATTCCAATTCAGCACACGCAGAAATAACACTAGATAAGCTGAATTGATCCGGGACAAAATCATCAAAAAGAAATTCTAAAAAAAGCTTCACAGCATCCATGCAAAGCCCATGCTGTGCATACCTAGTAATCATCAATGTCCAAACTACCTCATTCTTCTCAAGAATTTCATCAAACACCTTGCGAGCAGAAGCCAGGTCACCATTCTTCGCAAGCATATCGATCAAAGCGCCTGCAACGGATGCATTACGCTTGCCAAATCCAGTTTTTATTGCAGAACCAAGAAGCAAAATCCCAACTTTACCAAAGCATGGGTTCGAGCAAGCATGAATCACACTTGAAAGAGTGAATTCATTAGGAATAAACCCCAACTCGATCATCTCGAGAAATATGGATAAAGCCCTGCCCTGCATATTGTTCTCGACTGCAGCCGAGATCATTGCAGTCCAGGAGACGAGATCTCGCTCGTCGCCCATTTGATTGAAGACAGAGATAGCAGAGTCCAAGTCACCGCACTTGGAGTAGAGTGTGATGAGGGAGTTAAAAATGGTAGAATCAAATGGGAGGCCGGAGAGGACGAGGCGGCGGTGGAGGAGGCGGCCATGGTGCAGGTCACGTGAGCGAATGCAGGAGCGGAGGAGGGAAGAGTAAGTTCGGAGGTCAACAAGAACGTCGAGCTCCGCCTTGAGGTCCAGAGTGGAGTGCGCATCGTCGATCCTGCTGGAATCATAGTATTGGGCTTGATGATTCTTGAATGGTTTGACGGGAGAAAGCTTCGCCGTTGGTGGGAAGTTTCGACGGGAAGTAAAAGAAGGTTTGAGAGGGAGAGAAGGGATTTGATTAAGAACGTCAAGGGACGGAGCCATGTAACACTCGAACTCGAGTCAAACAACCCATTGCTATGAAAAATGTTCGGTAGAGATTGGCATGTACGTACTGTACAATGGAATGGGGTTCGGTTCAATCAAATGGTCTCCAGTTGGGCACCTGCCAGTGATCAATCTTGCTCAATGGTCTCCAGTTGGGCACCTGCCAGTGATCAATATTGCTCAAGTAGAACAAATGCATGGGGCAAGATGGATCAAGAGGTGAGATTAGGACAGGAGTCAGCCGGCCAACCAATTAGAGATCAATGTGCTCAATGACTGATCTACCAGGAGGTCATCCGACCCAGGCAATGACTACTTAGAAGTTAGTAAATGTGAAGATTTGCTAAGAATGCACTTAGAGCCATATTGTCCAAGACGAACCGGTGGAGGCCAGCCTAAAACTAAAATCTCGAAGGAATAATTGAATATTCAAAGATTAACTGACATGTAAAGGGGACTCAAATACAAATAATAGGCTTATATTCTTAAGTATATCTCCTTCTTACACTCCATTGGATTTAACACCATAAAAAGTGCGATGAGTGTAAAATCATGTCATAAACAAGAGTATGAGTAACTCGAAAAAAAGAACCCCAACCCCCGAAAACTGATAAAATGGGCCTCACTCGTGACTTTGTGACTTACCAAATCAATGAGCTTAAAGAACAAATGGTGGAGACAATCAGAAGAGCGATCGCCGCAAAAAAATTACAATTGTCGCGACAAAAAAGAATGGTTGCTCTGAATGATAGATGAATCCCACCTATCCCTGAAGGGGAGCAAGATGCTCACAATCTCAAAAACGTGAGTTCTGTATAGCTCAAAAATTGTAGGAAATAATGAACTGAGGCAATGTGGCCTGCGCAAATAGAGAATGCTTTTCCCAAATAAATTACTGAAGTCGAGCCACTTGACTGCTTTAATATTCCAACCCTAGCGTCATACAGAGGATGGTTGAAGCCGGTCGACCACATTGCTTCTTTCAAGTCGAACATATATTTATTAAAGGTTAGTGACACATTAAAGTGTCATATGTTCTTTACTTCACAAAGGAAATCAACCCTATAATGGTTCAATTGACTTCCACTGAGGGTTATCACACATTCACGGACTTTGAGAGGATGTTTGCCTTATAATTTGCAAGTGCACTGTTGACCTCACTTTTGGTTGAGGTCTAGAAAACTTCTTTAGTAGCCTAGGTCTAGCCATAGGACTTTCCTATTGACTAGTCTTAGAAAATTAGAAGAGGTACCCCAC
>NW_018164444.1:431794-432619 GCF_001263595.1 Phalaenopsis equestris
CACAATATAAACCCTATTTAATTCCTTATATTAAATAGGGGAATTTGTCGGCCAATATATTGGTTTTCGCAGACCAAACGGATGTCATAACTTTCTTTAGTTTATTTGATCGAGCCTCACCCTTAATTCTTGTGTTCATCCTTCGGGATAGATACAGGATTTGAGGTAAAGCGCTCTTTCATCTAAACTAGGAAAATTATGGGGTCAGTTTGACTTCATCTTTTTCAAAACTAAATTTTTTAAAACGTCCTTCCGAAGCAGGCAACGAGATTTCAATTCCGATGACCGACAGCTTCTTACGGGCAAACCCCACACCAAAAATAGTGCCGACATGCACAAAAGCATAGAAGAACTCACAAGCCCTCCTTTAGTTGCACCAAGGGTAGAGTGAATCCCTATGTATCTTAATAACCAGCTTCCATAGGAAAATTATAGAAGTCTGAGATCTGGAAATGACATTCGCTCACACTGCCCTCACCAAAAGGCTCAAAGAAAGGTTGTTTCATTATGCACTAGGCTTGCAACACCCCAATATATTGGAAAAGTTGCTAAAGCTTGTGTTGTGTGATATGTACTTCCTTGCATAAAAATGAAACGCAAAGAACACAAGCAAACACAGATCGTTTACGTGATTCGATCCAACTGGATCTACGTCCACGGGAGGGAATCAATCAAATAGTTCACTAAGGCAAAAGAAATGGAAAATACATAGCTTATACATAGAGATGAGCCCTCATCTTCCTTCTATGGCCTCCCTCACATGATACAACTTGATACAAGGCCTCAAGATGCTCTCCTCCTCTCTAACTCTATAGCTATTCTCTC
>NW_018164444.1:432737-448952 GCF_001263595.1 Phalaenopsis equestris
TGTGGTAGGTGAGCGATACCACATTACAAAAGTGCCCTTTTACCTTAGTTTAATAATTGGGGGTCAAAATCATAATTCTACACCTTGACCCTCAATTGAGAAGCTTCAAAGTAAAGATCCCCTCCACCTGGCCCCTGAGGGGCCCTTAGCCCTTGCTTGAGTCTGCTAGGTCCAAACACTACATGGACTTAGCAATCACTGTTCTTCCGATAAGAGAGTACAATTTCTTTTTCCTGACTCCTTGTATGACGACACGAGGGCCTTTAGTTACTCTGATGCAGTCATTCTCTCATTTGAATGAGCATCCTCATTCTCTGCCTTGAACGAGCATCCACTTGACTCCAACGTACCTAAAGAAATCAGATTTCTTTTTAGCTCTGGTACGTTTCAGTACTCGTTCAGTACTCGTTCAACTCCATCAAACATCCTTATCCTGATTGATCAACTTCCAGCAACTTTGTGAGCTTTATTTTCTCCCAGTAGAACAGACCTATCATTTTCCTATTGCAGTGTTTCAAACCAGTCTTTGTGAGGACACATGTGGAAAGAACACCCTGAGTCGAGGATCCACTCCTTACTGGATTCAAATTCTGTGATCCCCAGGGTCTCAGCAGAATCGTAGTCATCAGAGGCTACGCTTGCTTCTCCTGATTCTTCTAGCTCTTCTTGGTACTTATTCTTCCTGTCTGGGCAGTTTCTCTTGAAATGACCTTCCTTGTGACCATGATAGCACTTGAAAGATCCCTTTGATGATTGATTCCCACCATCCTTGCTTGACCTTGATCTGTACTGGCCATTTCTTGAATCTTTCCAGTCTGATCTTTCTCTGACAATAAGACTGTCTCCGCTGACTTCCTTGTCCCTGTCATGCTTCCTCTGAAGTTCTTTGGCTCTAATCAGAGATTGAACCTCCTCCAGAGTAATAGTCTAAAACCTTCCATAGATCATCGCATCCTTGAAATGCTCGTAGCTCTTAGGAATAGAGTTTAGCAACAGTAGTGCCTTGTCCTCATCGTCCATCTTGATGTCGATGTTCTCGAGGTCGTCGATGATCTTGTTGAACTCGTCGATCTGCTCTGAGACGGATTTGTCTTCATGCATTTTGAAGGAGTATAGACACTGCTTCAGAAAGAGTCTATTAGCCAGAGACTTTGTCAGGTAAAGTACCTCGAGTTTGGCCCAAAGTGCTTGAGTCGATTTCTCCCTTGACACCTCCCTCAGAACTTTGTCGCCCAAGCTCAGGATTATCAAACTGTGAGCCTTGTCCAGTATGTCGATCTTCTCCTTCTCGGTCATGTCGGCCGGCAATGCCGCTGACTTGCAAGGCTTCTGCAACACCTTGCTGAATCAATAGAGCTCTCATCTTTACTCTCCATAGGCCGAAGTAGTTCTTCCCATTAAATTTCTCAATGTCGAATTTGACGAAACTCATTGTCGTGGCTAGGATTTCTTCCAATGAACTCTACCTGCTGCCCTTCCAAGAACTAGACTGAAATCACCAAAATGTTGTACTATTACATAGCAACCAAAAGTTTTCAGCTTAAACTTGCCTTATAACGCCTTGCTATCCAAGAAATTCTCACCAAATTTCTTACACTCTCCTCGTGAACTCCACTGCATTCGTCAATGAACTCCAATTCTCCCCGTGAACTCCACTGCCTTCGTCAACCGAACAGAGAGCTCTGATCCCTTCTGATTGAGATCACATCTGTTCACCGGAGAAAACTTTCTATTCTGTGCTCGCGCCTCCTTCCCGCAGGCACTCCTCAGCGTCCAGCGGAACAAATCAAAAATTTCTCCTCTGCCTCTCGCACGAGCCAAACTGCTCAGGTCCTTCTACTTCGCGAACTCCCGAACAGGGAACTCCCCGAACCGTTCTCTGCGCGATCTCCGCCTCTTCCGCCTCTTCCCTCTGGCCGCTTTTCCCTCTGACCAAGCTGCTCGCAAGACCGAAATCCTCTACCGGCAGCTCTGTCGCAAATTTTCGGCCCTCGCTCGCGGACTATTCCTCCTCCGTCTCGCCAAACCACACCACCTGCGGTGCGAATCCAGTCGAAAGCTTCAACTGCTCACCGAATCTGTCGCGATTCGGCTGCCTGCGACGCGATCCGCTTGCTCCTCTGTTCGTGAATGTCGAACTCCTCTTCTTCGTTGCTGGCCACGAACACCTTTACGCGGACACCTCTAGCCAAGAAGTATGCGGTTTCCCACAGACGACGCCAATTGTTGTGTGATATGTACTTCCTTGCATAAAAATGAAACTCAAAAAACACAAGCAAACACAGATCTTTTACGTGGTTTGATCCAACTGGATCTACGTCCACTGGAGAGAATCAATCAAATAGTTCACTAAGGCAAAAAAATTGAGAATACATAGCTTATACATAGAGATGAGCCCTCATCTTCCTTCTATGGCTTCCCTCACAAGCGACACCTTGATACAAGACCTCAAGATGCTCTCCTCCTCTTTAGCTCTCTGGCTATTCTGTCCTCCTTTGTGGTAGCTTAAGATCTCTTCTCTTGTTCTCCTAAGCCTCACATCCTCTCTATTTATAGAAGCAAGAGAGTGGTAGGTGGGCGATAGGGGAACGGTAGGGGAGATGTGGTAGGGGGGGGGGACCCCATTACCACATTACAAAAGTGCCCTTTTACCTTAGTTCAATAATTGAGGGTCAAAATAACAGCTTGCTAACAACGAAATATGATAGAGGATTTAACTCCTCTTTTTTCCATTAGGATTAATTTGCCCCCACTCGTTCCCACCATAGTGTCCACAAAGAAGTTGGGGATCCAAGCGCAACCCTCATCCACCTAGCAAAGCCCGCCTTGAAGATTTACAATTACGTTTGGATAACTAGGCCACATATAAATGGAGGAGTTAGTGTTGTAGGTGGGAACCAGTTTCAGAGCCAAGTTGTAGCCTAAAAAAAAAATTAAAAATTAACTTGGATTGCTGACAAACTCCATGAGTAATCAAACCCAAGAGACGTTCTCTAGCAATACCAAAGTTAATTTAAGAGATTTAAAGTTGGATTAGTATAATGTCATTAGAATTGGGATTGAGATGCGGAGAAAAGAAACCCCTAAGAAGAAGAGTGAGCATATAGAGCTAGCGCAGGCAGCGGTGGCGGAGGGGTAACTATTGGTGGGATTGTTGCTCCATAATTCCACTTTGTTACTACTTCCTAGAAATTTATATGTGGAGAATAATTTTTGTGACCATATGTTGCATAGAGGGGTAACTGTAAGAAAAATGATGCCTACCTTTTCTGAAAAAGTATATAATAATAATAGTCACATCATTCCAAAAAATTACTTTTTCCAAAGCAGGTCTACAACCATTTTTGCAAAATATTACAACCAACCCAAAAGGGCCTTTAGAATAAATAGACTTTTAGAGGGCTTTGAATAATTATACATTCTTCTCTCTTCACTTGATGAATTTGCTAAGACAAGCAAGCTTGCTGAGACAACTTACAGATTTTCTAATTTGGTCTTGAAGATGGATTCACCATAATTGATCAAATCTTAACAACATTGGCTTTGATTATGATCGTTGAGACTGTTCATTGAATCTGAAATGAAAATTATATAGTTCAAGAAGCTACTTTTTTAAATCAAATGGTTCCCATCAACCAGCTAATTATTTCGAATTAAAGAGCTTGGTGGTGAACGAAAATCATATTTTTTTTCCACATTTTGCGGCAATCAAACTTGAATACATGCGAAATTTTAAGACTGAAATTTTGGATAATATTTATTTGGTTTACTTGGACTTTCCCTGTTATCAACAGTGCTTTTCTCCAAACCCAACCTATAGGTGACTGTCAACATTGCCGTAATATTAACGTAAGTAATATTATCATTTAATATACATGTGAACGCAATTTCCGGTTTCAATCGGCGAAAAATCTTCAAGTAATGAGTTATTGGTCCAAATGACTTGTATGTTATGGCCAGCGTTTCGTGCTGTATGATATGCTACTGTTCTCAAGTAAGAAGATAACGCACGGCTCATTCACAAGTTATTGTTCTCAAATTATATATACATATTTTTTGTTTTGCAACACTACATTCTGAAGCTACAGGAAGAAAAAAAATATTTTATAATCAATTAATTTAAATGATAATGATAGGCCACGAAAGTGAGAAAATATTGTGTCGGTCATATGCTCGTACGGACGACCAACTGCCGAGTGACAACTCGGCATACAAACTGAGATGGTGCTTGATCAAGCCAAACTGGTGCTCGACGGTTGGTAGTCCGCATGTGTGGACGACTGGATGTAATATTTTCTTCAGTAACGCGGCATCAAAAACTCTAGTTTGGCACTTTTGGAGTCTTTAACTATGTCAACATCAAAATGACAAAGCCAAAGTTGAGTTGTATTGGCTAGTGTTGCAATTAAATCAAGAACAAATTTAATTTGGAAACGTTCCCTTGAATGAAGTTAGCAAGTTCAAAGAGATTTGCATGATTATGTCGAAAAGGAAAAGTTGTACTTCTCATAAGTAAAACATCAATGAGTTCCTCATGTAACATGCATATTTTATTATCCACATCAAACTTCTTTGCTATGCATCAAAATCTTAAAAGATCTGACGGTCAATAAAAATAATGTTGTGGCTGACTGAGACCCACCAAAAGCAATTCAAGGGCCCCTGTCTATCCGAGCAATATCTGCAGGTGAGAAAGAAAATAATCCATAGACGAGCAGTATTTGACCGCCTCCCTTAAGGTCCGCTGATGCAAAGCTCATGCAGCTGAATCTGCCCAAATTCTTCAACCAAGTTGGGCGAACGATGAAAATTTCCCATATCAAAAGTATTCTATCGAGGGTCTTCCAATCAGCCCTTAAATCATGGCTGCATCGGAAAGGCTCAACTGATTGCTCTCTCTGACTCATGACACATGGTTGTCCGGTCCAACACTTGTCTAGATGCCTTCTCGAACTCCAGGCGCCGTCCAGTTGGACGCCATTTTAGGCTCCTAACCCTATAATTATGTACTAACCAAAAAGCTCCATCGTACCTATTTTTCTAGGGGTACAAAATGAAATTAGACATCTCTAATTCCTATAAATAGGGGCTCATTTCATGAATAAAGGTGACATAATGCTACTATTCATTGTCAAAGTATCTGCTCTTTTGCAGTCTTGCACTCTATTCCTTAGCAGTTTCTCCCGAACAGTTTTGCACTCAACATCCTAAAAGGTGTGGTGAACGTGGAGTCATGTCGTCGACAAAAAGAAGAGCCATACAATCACAATGAGAAGAGACTCTTCAGAGAGAAGTAGCCAATACAGAATGCACCAGACAAGACATGGAAAAACGCATGCAGAGAGGAATGCAATAGTTAAGGACTAGGATAATAGAACATGCGTCAGGCCAGATTGTGGAGGTCATGAGAGCCATCACAACCAAAGCAGGAGATTGAGCCCCTCAGGGGTAGAACCCTCCTCAAGAGCTGACATCATTGCACAAGGGCAGAAGGTTGAACAACAGCCCCAAGAGGTCAAAGACTCATAATACCAATACACCATTGGATCAACATAAGTGGAGAGGTAGATATTTGGGCACACTGAGGTGTCAGAATCCCTCTTCTCTCCATATCTCAAGAGTTGAACCCCTGAAGTGGTTCAAGTTCACAGCATATGCGGTGTGTCGAGGCAAGTTGGATCCAAAAGACCACATCACTTTGTTCAAATATGGGAAAAGCCTGGTAAAGGTCTCAGACGCATTTAAGTGATGCCCACTCTTCACCACTTTGAGGTCGTCAGCCCTAAAGTGGTTCAATTCACTCTCGGATAGCTTTTTGGACTTTTAGAGGCTCTTTCTGACACAATTTACAAGTGCCTGAGTGCCAAAGAAGAGTGCACAGACCTTGTGGCAGATCAAGCAAGGAAGAACAAGATTCTATGCTCCTAACTCCTCTGATTCTGGTGGGAGAAGCTAGATGTGAAAGACCTCTTAGCTGAAATGACACTGGCAGCCTAAAGAAGGGCCTGAGATCCGGGTGGGGGGGGGGGGGGGGGTTGTGACCCGCGGTGTCCCTCAGATTATAAGAACCTCAGGATTTGGTCGAATTGTTGGGAATGGCCAACAAGCACATCCTCACCTGGGAGAGTATTTCCAATTCAGAGCCAATAAATTGTCAGATCCAGAGGAGAGCACCACTAAGCAGCAAGTGAAAGCCGAGGGAGGATCCCAAACCATTTGTCTGACTGAGGTAAGAAGCAACTATTCTTGTTGAGATAACAAGGGATTCAGTCGACACAACAACTAGGGGAGTCCGATAAGGAATCATAACCAATGGGTGACCTAATATTATGAGAGGTCAATCAAATTTTATGAACAACCGTTTGATGAGTTCAACAAACCCCAAATCACTCCCTTGAGAATGTTGATGATGGAAATTACTGACGACATCCAAGATAAGGAATACTTCAATTAGGCGACACTGATGAGAGTTAGAGGTTACCTCCGAGGAGCTAGGAAGTACTGAAAGTATCACTAGGACCATGACCATGATATGGAGGAATGCAAACACCTCTCGAAATTGATTGAGGAGCTCATCACGGTTCAAAAAGCTGAAGGAATTTATTGTGCCAAGGGCCTCGAGTGAGAGGCTTGGGAAGGCCCCGAAAATAAAAGCCTCGAGCGGACCTATCCAGAAAAAATTTGTCCATATTGTTGGGATAGTCCCGACTATCTTTGAAGGGATAGAGTCCTCCCACCGAGTTAATCAGAATAGTTCAAGGGAGGGAGAGCCATGCAATCTTTTGTTAATGTCTAAGAGGGGAAGCCCCCCCCCCCACAAGATGTTTTTCTCCTCTAGATAAACCCCTACAATGATGATATCATCGTGATGGGGATAATAAACAACTTCCAAGTGGAAAGTATCCTTATCAACACTAGCAGTTCAGTGAACATTTTGTTTAAGTCGACGTTCGATAAGCTTAAGCTTTAGGCTAACCGATAAGTAGTGCTAGCTGTCCCACTGTACGACTTTTTAACAGAGAGAAAGGAAGCCTTTGGTGTTATGCCACTGGAAGTTACCTAGGGAGAGGGCAAGAAGCAATTCATAGAGACAGAAGACTTTGTGATATTGAATTCTCCTCTTACCTACAATGCCATTATAGTTCACCCACTATTGAAGTTTCTAGGGTCCACTTACCATGATACGGTCAAGTTTCCAAGAGATGTAGAGATGATCACCATTTGAGGAGATCTGCACCAATCCCGGGTCTACTACCTCTAAATGGTAGAGAGCATGGAGCAAGAGCCGCTCAACCTGCAGAACCGCAGGGAAGGCAGTCTGAAGGCTAGCAAGATAACCTTGGAGATTCCTATCACTAATAATGAGCCAAGTAAATCTTTCTTAATTAGTGAAAAATATGATATTGGGTATAGGAAATTGCTAGTCCAAAGGCTTTGAGATCACCGTAATGTCTTTGTTTGGTCTGCTGCGGAGTTGCCGGGAATACCGATCGGCGTCACCTGCTACTGACTAAATGTGAGTACCACAGTTTGATCGATCAATCAGAAGATCATAAACTTAGTGACTACACTAGCCGAGCCCATCAGGTAGAAGGTGCTGAAGCTAAAGGAGGTTGGATACCTGCAGGAAGTGTGGTACCGCACCTAGGTCTCGAACTTTGTCAGGGTTCTGAAGGCTAATAAAAGTGGTGGATGTACATAAACTTCACGAACCCGAATGTTGCCTGCCTGAAAGGCTACCTCCCTAATGAGGATCAACGCCCTAGTAGATGCACTAGTAGAACATTCTATGATGAGTTTCTAGGATGCCATCAAATAAAGATGCACCCGACACCCTTCTTGCTTAAGAACGTTAGACCAACATACCAACACTTGATAGATGTAATTTTCTTTATATAAAAAAAGAATATTAAATTCTATATGGATGAGATTCTTGTGAAAATTTGTTTGGCCAAAAAATATCAAAATACTTAAAATAAACATTCCAAACTCTAAGGAAATATAATATGAAACAAAACCCTTAGAAGTGTACGTTTTAAGCCTCAACCGACAGGTTCCTGAGTTATCTACCAACCGTTGAAGGCATAAACACAAACTCGAACAAAATATAAGAGCTGATTGACATGCTAGCTCCCAGAAAGACTTAAGAGGTTCAAAAGCTAACCAACCAGATAACAACTCTAAGCCGGTTCATCTAGAGTTCAGGTGAAAAAGTGCAACATTATATAAAATAATAAAAAAAGATGAAAGTTTTGAGTGGATGACTGAGTGTCAGCATGCCTTCTAGAACCTAAAGGACTCTCTAACGTCAACACCACTCTTCCAAAGTCAGAAGAAAAAATAAGAACTATCATTGTACTTGGGGGTGGGAGCCAAAGAAATCAACTTGGTGTCGGTCAGAGAGGAGCCAGGAAGGCAATTCTTGGTTTAGTACACTAATCAAATGCTGTAGGAGCAGAGGTTAGATTATGGAAAAACAAACCTTTGCTTTGATTTTGTCTGCTCTTAGGTTGTTGACAACGACTTTATATATGCTTAAATTTATGAACTCAAAATTTATATATTTATAATGATTATATATTTATAATGATTTTGTAAAGTCACAATTTCAAACACAAGTATAAGTATCGCTCAAGTAATACAGGGTTCTAGTGGAATCCCGTTTATCGATCCCACAGGGAAGCGAGGTAAGAGGTCCTTAGTCAAATTCTAATCTACTACTATTAGTCCTTAGTTTAGAATGTCGATTAAAATGATGTTTTATCTAGCAACTACTCATAAATGCAAGTGTTAAATGTAAAGATAGTAACTATAACTAAATGCAAATATTAATTCTAAAGATAACCCTTTTTGGATGAATTGGTTTGGAGAATTTTGAGATATTACAAATTACTATTCTTATGTAATAAATTAGATAATGTAAAGGAATGAGATGCATTAAATATTGTATGTGCCAAATAGGAGAAATTATATTCTTTATCCTTTGGTCCAGGCATGGTCCACATTGACTAATCCCATGCTTGTTTACTGAATCCATAGCTAGGCTGGGAGGATACCGACTATAGCTAGGCTGGGAGCATGTTTAGGCTAGGAGGATACCCCAAAGCTCCCACTTCCCTTCTCCTGAAGACTAACTCTCGTTTCAGTACTCAAACAATAAGACTGAATTGGAGATTTTAGTCTGTCACCCTAAAATCTCCAATTCTACGCGCATCAAAATTTATTTCCCTATTTATTTGCATTCAACTCCCATGAACTTAACCATCCATGGAATCTGAATGTGGTTCTACTTTGTTGAGAATTACACAACCTTCTCGGGTCTTAATGCAATTATAACAAATTTTAACACTACAACAGACCTTTATTGTAATGTAAATAAACTGCAAGTAAAAACCATCACATTGATAATTAAATCCGCTTCTAACATGCATCACACAAAATCCTAAACATGAATTCTACTCATTACAAAAGAAAAGTAAAATGAAAATAACGGCATAATCTTCTCATGCCATTATTTCCAAACAAGAAGAGAGTAAGAGAAGCCCATCGCAAAGCACAAAGAAAAAACAACGGAAACTTCATTTAACCAAAGCAAATCCACTAGATAAGTGTTTACAAAACCATAAGATAATGAAAAACACAATACATAGCTTTTTCCCTTGAAAGAAAGAAGAAAATCTCTCCCATAAAGTCTCTCGCCGATCCATGCAATGCCAGAACATCTCCTTACAAATTATCTTAAAATCTCCTCTCCAATCTCTCCAAAAGGGTAGAAATCTACATTTCTACTCCTATTCTAAGAAACATAAACTTTCTCTACACTTTTCCTAATATTCCTCTCACAAAAATCTCCTTTTTTCTAACCTAAATTTGTTCTTTTAAAGTGTAGGGACGAAGTTTGAAGAGTTGCCACAAGCACCCTTCCAAAAAGCGTCCAAATACATTGAATTTCAGCCCATAACCGCCAAAAGTCGGTTCATAGTCGTCCCGGGCGCTATGGGCGGGCTCGAGGGCGCTGTCGGCGAGCTTTTCTGTCGTTTTTCGATCTTCTCGGGTAAATCTTGCCGTCGACGCCATTTTGGCGCCGTCGGCGGGTTGACTGTGCAGCTTCATCGTTTGGCTCCGTTTTAGCTCCGTTTCGCCCCATTTCAATTACGTTGCGTTCCTAACAGATAGCCCTACAAAATAAGCATGAAAACAACCTTCCTTTAAAGTGTAATCTCATTCAAAAATATGCAAGAAGTGTAAAATAGATTAAGCATCCAAAGACTTATCGAAAGGTGACAGAGCAAAATATCATTTCTTGCTCATTTTTTCTCCAAATTGCACCGTTTTTGCATTTTTTTGCTCCAATGACCATAATTCATCATACATGCAACAAAACATCAAAAATATCCTTATTTAAAGTGCAATATCATCAAAATTAGTATAAAATAGGTATGAAAATCTCAACATATTTTCTTTTGGTCAGTTGTGATCCTATTTCCAAACACATCCCATTCAGGTGATTTTGGATCACCCGCTGAAACTGGTTCTTACTCGCCTTGAACATTCTGTCCAACTACTCAAATGGGCAGTAGAGTGGAGTGTGTTTGACATCAAATACGTCCCATGGAATACTATCAAGGCACATGCGGTTGCAGACTACCTGACAAATTTCTTAGAACAGTAAAATCTGGGTAAAAAAGATCCAATCGACCAACAGGAGTGGTTCTGTTGATCTCACTTTTGGTTGATGTTTAGTTTTTCCTCTTTAGTAGCCTAAGGTCTAGTCATAAGACTTTTCTGTTGACTATTCCTAGAAAACTAGAAAAGGAACCCTCATCATTAGAAATTCTAGACTCTTCTTTGCTCAACTTGAAGTTCCACATATTGGTCCTAACCTCTAACACTTAGTAGGTGGGGTCAGTATGGAGGATCTCAAGGAGAGTCTCCATCGGACTACTTGACCTTAGGGTTGCTCTGGGTGTTGGTCTGGAGCTAGTTCACTCACTTACACTCACTATCACCTAGATTCACTTGCAGCCCTAAACCCAAATTGTTGACTTTGATCCCTTAATCTTTTGGGAGACTCATGTAGATGGTCCCCTATAGCCACTAGCTCTAGGCTAAGCTTTAGCTAAGACCAGTACATCTCATACATAGTGGTTGGCACCCCAATTCTACCAAAATATCCAACTTAGTCTTTTGCCCATAAATCCACCCAAATTATCTAAATGCCCTTGAAACCTTAAATTTGGCGAAAATTCCCAAAACCACCAAAAATTTCTAAATTCACCCGAAATACCCAAATTTGTTCAAAAATCATTTCAAACAATTTCAAAATATCCAAATTGCCCAAAACCACCCAATTGCCCAAAACCACCCAAAATTGCCAAAATTACCACAATACCCTCAAATTTTCCAAAATGACCAAAATACCCTTGACACCCCAAACTTTCTCAAAATATTCAAAATCACTTCAAATATCTCCAAAACCAATTTGGACCCTTCAATTGAACTCAGTTTGACCAATTTGACCATTTTAACCAAAACTCCCAAACTGTCTTTAAAGGCTCAATTTCCCCAGATTCATCCCAAATGTCCATCAATTTGGCCCCAATTCCCCTCAATTTCAATCCTAAACTGGTGAAGCCTCAATTTCACTCAATTTCAACCCACATTCAAAATCCCCAAATTTACCCCAAATTGGCTATGTCTCCAAATTCCACCAAATTGAATGCCCTAATCCTAAAAATGGCACCAAATTGATGTTGAAAACTCTTTATGCATTCCTGTAGAACATTTTAAACCATCAATTTGGACATGACCCAACCTTAGCCCAACCTAAACCTAAGTCTAACCCAACACCCCCAAATTGACTAAATGTCTAAAATCCTGCAAATTGAACCTCCAAATCAATTCAAAATCACTACAAATCTTTTCAAAACCTCTTATGACAATCATATACACAATATTGACTAATCAATTGAGCTCAATGTCATGGCTAGCTTAAACCGAACCCAACTTCTAGCCATTTTAACCCAAATTGACCCCCTTCACCAAAATTGACTTAGCTATGCCTAAGCCACCAAATTGATGACACCACAGCCACCAAGTACACCCTATGGACTAGGATAAACCACCTAAAATAGCTAAGATGTGCTATGAACCAATGTTCCCTTGATTTAGAGGATTTCACCCCATTCTTGGCCTAAACTCAAATATCTTGGACATCATCACTTACCCTTAGGAGTTAACCATCATTAGCAACCCCCTGGCCTCCCTGTGCCCAGAAGTGACCTGAATCTGGCTAGCCATCACCTCAGCCACCGGAAACAACCAACCCAAGGGAGCCCCAAGTGGCCAAAACCCAAAAATAAACTTCCATGAGTTGGCTAAGTTTCATTGGCCATTAGAGCCTTTCTCCCCTCCACCTCAACAAGCTTTAGCACCCAACTCCCAGCCCTGAGCTCCACCAAGTAGCCATGGTTTTAAGTTGACCTCTCCATGACCAAAGAAGAGTGTGCTTGGAACCTTAGGGAAACTTTGCTAAAATATCACCAGAGCCTCTCCAAACCATCCCACGTGCAATCCCCTTGCTCTCAGCCACTGATAGCCACCCCTTTGAGTTAATTTCTTCACTTAAATTTGTCCTAAAACTAGTACAGATCTCTCCACTCCACCACGATGCATCAAACTTCAATTAATTGTGCATACACCATCCCCATAGTGAAGGAAATTGATTCCCCACAAGACCCTCTCTGAAACAGCCTTTAACATAGCTCTAGACCAACACTTGAAATCAAGTTTGATCAAAAACATACCTAGACAATTCACTAGGGCACAAGGCTTCATCCGGAGGTTCGTTGGACCTAATCAAAGCTACTACAACCATCTGATTGAGGCTTCCCCTCTCAGACAAAGGTATTGAACAACAACCCTAATCCGTGCTTATTTTGATTCATTGTATGTATTTATTGTATTTTATACGGTATATACCATATGGATAGGTTCATCTAGAGTAGATGAAGGTTTAAAAACAAACCCCATGCAATTTGGTTGAGTCTAGACCAAGATCTTAAGGTTATAGTGTGAACGGCTTACATGATAGGTCACTTGGGGATGATGAATGAATGCCGTCCGATCGCGCGTGTATCCAATGGACGGAGGAGATCAAGCCAGACAGACTCTTGGTGCGTGAATCGCGGACCACGTGGCAGCTGAGGTGGATGGCAGGGTCGAATAGCAGAGCACCGCGTGTGAGTTCGGAGCCGTCGTAGGATCCAGTCAGCTTCGCGTGGATAAGTAGAAAAACAAGGATTTTTGAATTATTTTAAATGCTTAAACTTCAAAAATCCATATATTTCTCTAGAAAAATCATTAAAAAAAACCATCTTGCTCAGTGAACAGAGGAGGATAATGTAGACTAAAAATAAAAATTATTTTCTTATTCCCTGATTTTTAATGAATTAAATACCCTGAAGTATTTTAATTTATTATAATCAGACATTATTCACCATGACTTAAAATTTTTACGGCTTATTCCTCATCATAGAAGAGATGTTTTCTAATTTTTTTAAGGTCAGAGGGCATCTCTATGCTTCTAGTCCTAATTTTCAAGCTAAGGAGACTATTTTGGCTTATTTTAATTATATAAATCAAAATATCATTTTGAAAATTATGGGAATAATTTTAATAGGTTTCCTGTGATCAGAGAAGTCTAGGAAAAATATGATGATGCCTTGAATTATCTTGAAATTTCTATATTTAATTAAATGTGAATATTTTGTGTTAATTTTTGTAAATTATATACTTATTAAAAATTGACAAAATCAATCCTACACAAAAAATTGACAAAATCAATCCTACATTTTTTATAAAAATCTTATTTATCCATGTAAAAATTTGAAAATTATTTGATTAAGTTCAAGTATTAAAGTTGATTTTCTAAGGAACCTTGTATTTTTGTACAAAAATAATTATATTAACTTAAATACACTTGAGAAATTTATGAAAAGTTATTTTCTGAGTTCCTTATGATCAGAGACACTTGGGAAAAATAAAAATAGCTTTTCAAAAGATACTTAATTTTTTAAGCCTTATTTTGAATTTTAAAATAATTAAAAATAATTAAAAATATCAAAAATATCAAAATATTTTAAAATGTGCCTAATTGTTCTCGGATCACTTGGGACTCATTAAAATATTTTTCCTAATTTTTTAAGTTAAAAATAAAATTTTAAAGGCTTAAAAATGGATTTTCCTACTTTCCCATTAAAATAATAATAATGACATAATTAAAAAAAATCATGAATTTTTGTCTAAGTATTTCTTTAACCTAGGGAAACTTCTAATAAGTTTCTCATAAACTAAAATTTTATCTTGAAAAGCCAAATAAACTAATTTCTAAAAATCCTATTTTCTGAATTTAAATAAATATTTAAATTAAATTAAATTTTGGGGAGTCCACATATTCTCCTCTAACATTATAATTGCCTCATGGATATGACACTCCAAACCCCCAAAGTCATTTGAGTTGTGTTTAATGAGTTATAAGATGAAATGCCCCAAGGGCAAAATAGTCGTTCTAGATTTTGGTGCCTTAATAAAAAAATTAGGATTAACCAAGGGAAAATGAGTAATTTTGATCTTAATAAATGTGTTTGGATGATTGAAATACAATGGGGATGATAATAAATGTGTTTGGATGATTGAAATACAATGGGATTAAAAGGTAGAAACTCACTCACCACCCTTACACAACATCAAAAATCTCATAATTCTCCTAATTTTCATGACTTAGAAATCAATTAAGATCAAATGATTCTTAAGTGAAGGACTTAAGCTAGAAAAATGATAATTTGCTTTTCTTGAGCCTAAGATTGATGATGACATGATCTTTCAATAAGAATACATATCACTTAAATCAAAATCTTGATAATCACTATTTCACCTATTATGATTATTAAAGGATTAGCAGTGACCTAGACTCGATGTCTAAACTTAATTGATTAGATTTAGAAGATGACATGATTGGTGATTAACATCTTTAAACACTACAAGCCTGGATTTAATTGCAGTCACCACAATATTAAATGACCTAAACTTGCCTTAGGGGCACCCACTCACATAACTTTTAAATAAAACATCAATTGATTAATCGAGTACCCTATCCATTAATAAAACATCAATTGATTAATCGAGTACCCTATCCTCGAGATAATTAAATTAACAGGTTTCACTGAGCAACAGGGTAGTCACACTTCAAATAAAGATGATTAATCAAACAATATGATAAGTTAAAAAATGAACTTGAAATATTTTAAGAGATCTTCAAAATGGCCCGGGGAAATGCCTCGAGCATTTTGAAATCTATTGGACTTTATGAAGGGCAAATTGCACTTGCCATATTTTGTTCTAAAATCATCTACTAGGATCTTCTGAGATTCAATAAAGTCATAACTTGGGGTTTTGTAGCTAAACCTTCATCTACTCTTGCAATTTAAATTCCTTGCAAAATTATATACGTGCCTTGCAAGTACTGACCTTTCAGGTGGTGGAACGAGAAGAATCGACAGGTACACTTTTAAATTAATGCATTTAGGTCTCGAGATTGCATGTTAAAAAACGATGTCACCCTGCATGAAAAACGAGATTTCCCACGGTCTAAATGAAAATATGGAACTCATTGAGTTGAGTTTAGTAAATTCATTACACACATCACAAAACAACAATTGCAACTAAATTAAAACGTCTCTATCGGATGATCAGGAAGCTCTTGAAGGAGGTAACCTAAGGTTGCTAACGAGATTTCCCACGGTCTAAATGAAAATATGGAACTCATTGAGTTGAGTTTAGTAAATTCATTACACACATCACAAAACAACAATTGCAACTAAATTAAAACGTCTCTATCGGATGATCGGGAATCCATCGGAGGAGGTAATTGGAGGAGGTAACCTACGATTGCTGACGAGATTTTCCACGGTCTAAATGAAAATATGGAACTCATTGAGTTGAGTTTAGTAAATTCATTTAGAGTTTAGTAAATTCATTTAGACTAAGTGAATCTGAAAGAAAATAGTGGTACCAGAACGAGGGAACCGTAGGATTCTAACTGGTGTCTCTCTAATCAACTTTAATATGCCCCATAACATTTAATGACCATAACCATAGAGATATCTGGATTGACTTCATAACCTTTTGTTGACCTCACTTTTGGTTGAGGTCTAG
>NW_018164444.1:449052-476588 GCF_001263595.1 Phalaenopsis equestris
ACAATTGGTTGATGTTTGCACTTGCTTCAAATGTGACTTGAGAGTATTTATATGTTGGTAGGCCCACTAATATAGTTATGGTTCATCAGGAATTAACAGGCAAATCCCTCAGATTCAGGTACAAAATTATTCTCTACATTTACACCTAAACACTAATTTTTAATTAAAATGTACCCATTTGTTTAAAAAACATGTAGGCTGAATGAAGAGTGGGTACAAGAAAAGTCGGTTATAAATATCAGGATGTATAGAGATAAACTTGATGAACTCAGACAGAGACATGTATAATACTAATTTTTTATTTAATCTCATATTCTTATCTTAAATATATACTAACTAAATTTAATTTTTAATTTCATACACAGGTTATTTGGACACTATACCAAGGTGTAAATATAGTGCTATTGAGTGACATATGTTTTGAGAATATAAAAATTCAGACCACCCTTATTCGACTCATAAAATGGAAGCGTGTCGAGTGACACCTTCCAAATTGAGTTATGTGATAGTTTTCAAGCATCTAATTTTTAGCCATTAAACCCATCGAACAAGATTTTTCGAGATTCGATGGGTGAGGTAAAGTAAGAACTAATTGGGAGCAATTTCACAGTAAATATATCAAGATATGAAATAACAGTCGGTCATTTATTGTATCGTTAAACCAACTGGAAGGAGCCAAGGAGAAAGAATTAGATTATTATTTGCAGTGGTATCGCACTTGGGAGTCACTCTACTTATCAAAGCCTCCAATTCAGTCTCCTGATATCTATTACCCACGATCACCATAAGCGAGAATAGTGGTAAGTATTTTCATTCATTTATAGTAACTACTATTTTTTTTTTTTAATTATAATACATAATAATAATCTAAGGTTAACAATTATGCAGCTGAATTACTTCTTTCATAACAAAAACATCGCAGAAAGATTTGGAGGGGATCGTGAAGCATATGTTTGCTCCCTTTGCTAATTTGAGAAAATTAGGAGTTCCTATTCATAATTTGATTTATTTTTTTTTTAGTGAGAGTGACCAATATGTTATATGTACAGTTTTAGGTGATTTTTAGAAAGTTTAATCGATGAATCCAAATTTTAATCGGTGAATGAAAAAGAGGTTTTGTCGGCACGTTAATTTCTCAAGAACATATTACATTTGGGGGTAATTTTTCTGAAACAAATACAACATTTCAATATTGTCACAAATCAATTTATTTAGAACCCAAAATTTGGATCGAACTGAATAAACTATAATCACGGTCAAATTGAATCAAATCGAACTGAAATGTACATTTTATTCGGTTAATTTTTAATTTAACAAAAAATAAGGCGAAAATAATATTATTTTCATTAAATCAAAATAGTAAGAGATTAAAGATACAATAGCGACATTTTTAATATGAAACGTGTTTCCAATCTCGATATGCTGATGCTTTGAATGCAACGAATTGAATGAATTATTAAGATGAAATATATAAGCAACTAGTCCAATGAACATATTGTTATGCAGTTGATATCTTCTCACGCAATCAATATTAAATTAATATCACATTAAAACAATTGTCCAATATCTAAGTAAATTCAGCAGCATCTTGTTATTAATTTCATTCCGTGTAGTTCCAATAGAGTTTTATAGGCATTCTTAGCCTTTGGTGGAATGTGTTGGGAGTCATATGGAAGCATTTGCACTACATTGAGGTCATAATCTCACCTAAAAAAGAATGAAGTTGGCAGTTTTGTTATTGTCGAATTTAAAATTGTTCATGAATCATACCCAATGAATAGAGAGTAAATATGGAGAGAGTGAAGAGTGTAAGGATATATAGAGAGGGATTATTTCAATCTTGGGGTCATAATCTCTCCTTGTTAAACTTCTCTTCAATAAATGCTTCCCCTGTTTATAGAGGATTTAGTACAAGAATTATATTATATTATTGTCTCTTTCTGGATGGGATCTACATAGGGATATTTTTGATATTTTGTAAGCGATGACTCATCATCTGGTTGTTTTCTTGCTCAGTCGGCTTAGCTTAGTTGGTTTGGCTCGGCTGCCTTAATTTGACCGGTTTAACTTGGTTGGTTCAGCTCGGTTGATCATTTTCATTTCTTATCTCTGACGAAAAGTATTGATGCCTATGAAATGCCTGAAGATATTTGTGGAACTGACCTTCTCGTTGGGCCGACACTCCCGCAGGATAAATCTCTGTATCGGGTCAACTTCCTTCGATTTGAAAACTCAAACATCTTTCTAATTGGTTCCCAACACTTTGCTTAGTCGGCATTGATTGGCCATCCTCCTGTCGACCTTTGACTCGATTAGCTTAGCTTAGTCAGTTCAATGGGACCCATGATCGCTTCTTAGAGGAACTTTCTCCATCACATTTCATTCTCTTAGACAGATAAATTTTTGTAAGATCAGCGTTGACATCTTTTTTTATGTACATATTTAGTTTTCTGATTTTCTTACTTTTTGAAATCTATATTACGATATGAATGAGAGAATTAAATGCAAAAAGTAGACCATTCAATTTTAGGTAATGACACAATGATTGGACTCCTTTTATTGAGAGTCTCTGATTCCTATAAATAGGGTGATGGGATGAATTCGCATTCTCACTCCATTTTACGCTTTCTTCGTTTGGGTCTATTATCTCTTGTGACTTTGGTGTTATAATGGACAAGCTCATGAAATCTCAGGTTGGTGTCCCATACATAAAACTTGATCCACTATGTATTTGTCAAGGTGAAAGGTTGGGATCGCTCAAATGGCGAGAAGAGAAAGGTGAAGTTATAGTGAAATAACAGAAGCCACACGATTAGATCAAGTGAACTCCTCTGATTCAATTTTAGGGGTAGTACTAAAAGATGTTCCACTGACTTGCTTGGTCCTTGATTCGACCACTCAGCCACCTGCTATGATGCAGTATACTCTTGTCAGTTAGATTGCTCAAATTACTTCTTATATGCTTCCATCACTTCAACTAGTGCTTTTTGATGTGCTTACGGTGTCTAAATTGATTCGGTTCATGGGCATGAGGGATTTTGTCTTGTATTCCTAGAGTCTGTCAATTTTATTTTATTTTATTTATATATCTCTTTCAATTGATGCAGATGCTTCAATGCACTCCAATTTGAACGAGGGACTTGTCGAGCTGCTGAGGAAAACATGTGGTGTGACAGGCAAGAGGAGTCAGTTCTCTAGCAAAGATGGTGGGGTAGACCACCTCGACGACTCTCCACTTCCCCTTGAGGCACATAAGTAAACTATCGAAGGAATCTGAATATCCCACGGGTCGTTGATCTGTAGTCTGGATGAGGTTGAAAGTTCCATCTTCGGTCTTCTAGGACTTAACAAGAAGGGGAGATGCGTGAGATGTTGACTCGTATGGAGAATGTGGAGGATATAGTGAAAACTCTTTTCCAAAAGCTCTTAGATATGAAAGAGAAGTATAAAGTCATTGCATAGGCCAAATTAGACAAGTTGAATCCGTTTAGGTTGGAGGAAGAATTTCTATAGTGGAGGTTGCTTTGACTGGGGCATGTCTTGATCGAAGCAGTGTCAGATTCTCTTGTAAAAAATTTAGGATAGGAACTTTTATAAACTTAAAAAACTTGAACCATTCAGGATAGGACCTACAATAGTAAACTAGAACTTTTTCACATTGGAATTCAACTCGTCTCTATATGTTGTTGATATGACACGTATACTTACATGAGTCACTGGTGTTTCATCGAACTTTGATTTAAACTAGAACTTTTTCACATTGGAATTCAACTCGTTTCTTGTGGGATTGATACATGGAACTCCATTTTGTATGCTACTGATATAACACGTATACTTACATGAGTCACCGGTGTTTCACCGAACTTTGATTGTATCAAGTATTTGTCGTCGTTTAAAATATTGAATTTCAAATTAGAAAAAAATTAGTCAAATATTTAGGGTATAGACTATAAAACTGTTGTGTTACACCATCATTTGCTTTATAATTTTGGTTTCTCATATTTATACATAAAATCCAACAATATTTTGTTAGTGCTTTCATGTTCTACAGTTAAATTTATGTAGATGTATATTCTTATTATTGTGAATCACATGTTATATGTTTGTTTTATATCTTTGCACTTCTGTTTGCTTAGTGATACTCCTAAAATATTTAGTATTTTTAGACACATTTTTATATATATTTTTGAGATATTGCGCTTTAATGGAATGTATTTGTGTGTTTTTCTTTCAGGTACAAGTAAAAAGATGAAAAATGCTAAAATGAGTGAAAAATGATAAAATTTGAAGCAAAAATGTGAAAATGGTGCAAAAGAGTTTTGACTCCTAAGTACCGGTGAAACAGAGAAGGCCGCGCCTAAGCGTCGGAGGCCCCGCGCTTAAGTTCCATAATCGATTATTTGACGGTTTAATTCATTTTGCCGAATTTTGAAGAGACAAGTGAGGCACCTATTGACTAAAGATGGTGGTTATGACCACTAAAAATGAAAATATTATTAAAGGACTTGTGAAAGGAGACATCCTTTGGAAAATACATCGAATTGGGACACATTTTGAAGAGTTACCAAGGTACCTCTTGGAGATTTATAAAAGAAGGAAGTTAAGACTTTTTGAAGTGTGCTTGAAATGGGAGAGTTTTGAGAAGTTCTTGAAGAAGCTCAGGGAGGAATGATTAGAGAGATTTTCAGGCACCACAAAATTTTACTTTATCCTTTTTGTTTTTCGTTTTATTGTGCAAGTTAAGAGTATTATAAAAGAGAAGAGAATCAAAGGAACTTCAAGAGTTTGGTGGAGGATTTGAGATAATTTTTATCTTTTATTTCCAAACTAGTTTTGATTTTAATTAAAACTTCTTGTTGATTGGACAATGCTTTCTACTTTTAAACTAAAGTGTGGTTTCATGGATTCTAAGTAGTTTTCTTTATCTTTCTTCTTAAAATGATAAGTAATTAAGTTTTGGATGGAAGTTGTGGAGAGTATTGATCTTTAATATTAGAAGAAGTTGTGATGATTTAATTTCATGCACTTCATTTACTCTTTGATTTGATCTATCTAGATGTTAAAATTTATTGTGAGAACATGTAAGAACTAGACTGATATTGCCTCGGTCAACAATTGGAAAGAATTTTAGGTTCTGATACGAGATGTTAGCCCCTAGGTGGAGGGAATCGATGGAACTCTAGAGTGAGAGCTAGTATCTTCCCTGCCAAATCGGTATTCAGAACTATTCAAACTTTAAATTAGTCAGCGTTTTTTATAGCATATCTAGTAAAGGTAAGGAATAATATTGCTCATATTCGGCACAACACAATTTGCATACTTCCACAATAAAAATCTTATACTTATTACTGATTCATGATAAGGAGAAAGATATTTTCAAATTAAGTGTTTTTCTTTTACATAAACTCAAGTTATCTTTAGAAGTTGTTACTGTTTTGTCAAAATCTCAAAAATACCAAAAAGATTTGAATATTAATTACTATAAAAAATATCTATAATTTAAGTAATTATCTTTTTGAAGTAGAAAGTTTGTTGATCAATAGTGCATATTATAAATTTTTCTATGGGTTCATGTGGGCTCAATATTCATGTTTTAATCAAAAGTCATATATTACTTGATAACGATACATATGCTTTTGTAGTATCCCAATATATATATTAATTAAAAAGTTAAATTCTTATTTTCTCCAGGATCAAATTTTTCGTACTGTTGCAAATTAAGGAAACATAAGTTAAAAATATCATCAAAGATTTGTTATACTGTGCACATAAACAATAATCGGGGATCACTTAGTATTTTTGTCAGTTGTACTGTGATTTTATTTGAATTGTGTTGCATTATTATTAGCTTAAGGTCTCTCAGCTAGTTCAACCAAGTTAGTTTATGCATAGTGATAGACCTTCAGACCTTGAACTCTATGACCTTGAGTTCGAAAGAATCGTAAAAAAACTTCGAAAACTACAAAAACTTCAAAAAGTACTATGAGAGATGACACCAGGCTAAATTTAATGCTCACAAACCCAATGAAATGCCTACACTTCTTAGGAAATTTACCAACTCTACACTAAATTTATTTAATGATTAATACCATTGTCATGGAAGTCAACTCATTCAAAATCAAATCAACCATAAATAAGATGGTACAAATAATCAGTGTAGGGGGACACCCACGAAAGATCCTAATCATCATTTAGTGAGCTCCTAGAACTTTACATCACATTTTGTTTTAATTGTGTCTCCAATGAAGCTGTCAGAATTAAACTTTTTTCCTTTCTCACTATGGGATAAAGCTAAAATATGGCTAAATTTATTAGCTCCTGGATTTATTACCACCTGGAATGAACTAATCGGTTCTTAGCTAAATGTTTTCTTCCATCTAAAATGACCAAACTTGGGAACAACATTACCTCATTTAGCCAATTTGATGGGGAATTTTTTTATGAAGCTTGGAAATGGTTTAAGGAACTCCTTAGGAAGTACCCCGACCATGCATTGCCAGACTGGTTAATCATTTAGAGATTTTACAATGGTTTGGTAGGATCGTTTAGGTTTATCATAGATGTTGCATTGGAGGGTCTCACATTTCCAAACCCTATGATGAGGCCTATTCATTGATCGAAGATATGGTGACTAATAACTAACAATGGTCATTTGATTGAGAGAACCCTAGAAAGGTAGCCAATATTCTTGACATAAACATTTTATCAATCTTAACATCTCAAGTGGTGACTATCTCTAAAAGTCTAGATCACCTAGGGTTGAATACACCAACATGATCACCCATCATAAAGGATAATTCCATGAACAGCTGGTAGATCTTAGTGCATTGCTCTTAAAAATTATGAATGTTATAAGAAATTGGTTCAATATTCGTACTCCAATACCTACAACCCTGATTAAAAGAATCAAGAACGTTAACTGGAATAGTAGTAACCTAGGTGTAGGAACCCAAGGGTGGGGAATAATTAAGCTAATCCAGTAGAAAATTAGAGTACTAATCAGGGCAGTGGCAACCCTAGACAGACGTTCCCTCCAAGTTTCAATTTAATCCCTCAGTTCAATGATAAGAAGCTTTCATTGGAAGATGTAGCATTGAACATGAAGAATCAGATTCAAAGTCATGCTGCAGCCATAGAAAACACTGAAACACAAATTGAGCAAATAATTAACTTAATGAGTTAGAGACATTTAGTAATGTTACCTAACAACAAAGAAGTGAATCCAAAGGACCCTAATGTAGAGCACTGCAGTGCTATAAATCTTAGAAGTGGAAAAGTTTGTGATGAGCCTAAAGTGGAAAAGCCTGAAATAGAGGAGCTCAAGTCAGAACCTGAATGACTAGGATAAACACTTACCCTTGACTTAGGAAAAATGCTTTCATCACATAGAATAGGAAAAGAGAGGCCACCACTACACTTTCCTTAAATACTCCACAAGTATATAGGGACCAATAGATATCTGTGGTTTTAGAGGCTATAAATAAACTTACCATCAATGTTTATTATGTTAAAGCCCTAGAGAGTATGTTGAGTTATGTTTGGTTTGTAATGGATGTCTTAGACTAAAAGAGAAAATTAGGAGCTAGCAATATAGTAGCCCATACCAAGGAGTATAGTGTTATATTTTAGAGAAATCACCTAAAAAACTAAAAGACCCGGGTAGCTTCACCATCCCTTATGCCATAGGAAAGATATTTAGTGAGATGGTTTTGTGAGATTTAGGAGCAAACATCAACTTTATGCTTCTATTCACTTTCAGAAAGCTAGGATTAGGAGAAGTCTAGCCCACCCCTTGACCCTTCAGTTAGGTGACCAATCTTTGACCTAATTGAGAGGAGTGATAGAGGATGTCTTAATTAAAGTTAATAAATTCATATTCATTGTTAATTTTGTGATCCTAGAAAAAGAAGGCAATAAATTGATTCACTTAATTCTTGGTCGACCCATTTTAGCCACTAGTCAAGCAATGATTGATGTTCAGAAGGGGGAACTTACTATGAGGGTGAACTATCAAGAAATAACTTTTGATGTATTGAAATCTATAATGTTTTTCCAAGCTTCTAGGGATGTTAAATGTGAGAATATAGAAGTGGCGACAGAGGTAACTGAAAGAAAGGTTGTTGAATTTGATGATTTTAGACATGAAGAGCAAGATGTTGTGGATCAATTTCTTAGAAATATGATTGAGGAAGAATATGCACTTCCATTTGAGGTGGACCCTTGAGTTTTTAGGGAGGTAGTTAAGTATAAAGACACCACAACCCACTGCTAACCTGTAGGCTCACCCATAGGATGAGCCCTAGTGATAGGGTTGGGGATTTTTCCTAAGCAGATATTGAGTGACTTCTTAGAAGGATGCCCGACAAAGCCCATCATGAGTGCAGATGATTCAAGCTAATTTCGAGCAATAACTATTTTATAAAGTTTGTCATCTGATTCAACGCCCACCAATCCAAACCGAAGATGATTATAAGAATGAGATTGATAAAGTGCTAAGAATTTTGAATTTGGGGGTAGAAAAGAACACACATTTTTTGGAAGATCATAAAATAAATTTTATATTAGA
Source organism: Phalaenopsis equestris (assembly GCF_001263595.1). Lineage (NCBI taxonomy): Eukaryota > Viridiplantae > Streptophyta > Magnoliopsida > Asparagales > Orchidaceae > Phalaenopsis > Phalaenopsis equestris. The sequence continues at coordinate 457,619 of NW_018164444.1, forward strand.
TGATTTAGAAAATTCTTCTGTTGGAATAATTGATCAGGGATTACTAAGAAGACGATTTGATCCTAAAACAACTTTTGGGCTTGATCAAAATTATCACGCCCTAGCTAGGGATGTTAAACCAGATGCTACTTGGGAGGCTGCCCAAGTGTTATCTTATGGTGTGATTGCATGATTGCTTGCTTTATTATGTTTGTTTGATATTTGGTTGACTGGGAACCTTAAACTAAGCGCTTATTGATATGTAACCAATTTCATTTCCCTTGATGTATTGAATGCGTTTGTATGTTTTTGCTTATTTGAATCTCTTAAGTTACATACTTCTCATAGAGTTCCGATGCTTAATAAGGAATATCCTAAATGTTACTGATTTTCTTTGTCGATAATTGGATCCTGCAGCTTTATTTGTGTTATTATGTTTATGTATATTAAAATATTGTTGTTGTGGACTTTTGTTTGTTTATGTTGTGATGAACATATTACATGTTTATTTGTGATGACCACTTCCTTTATTAAATTGTTGTTACCATATATTTATGTAGAGCTTGTACTAATTGATTGTGATATTTTTGTTGTTTGCTTAGCTATGTGGTGGTTGTCTTTAATTTGTATATTTAATGTCAACATAACATGTGAAGTTTTATCGTTTCTATTGTGATGTAGTTGTTTTGGGGGGATGCGTATGTGATATATTTTCTTTAAGTACATAGAAATCTATTTTTAGAATCCACATAAAATGAAGTGGTAGTCTGAGTTAAATAATAGTGGAAACTAATAATTTGGAAAACATATAAGTAAAAATGATATGTGTTTCTTGAAAATTTGGAAAAGATTAGTTATTTCCTAATCACTAATTCCAAATAGTAGTAATTACCTATCTTTATAACCATTCCTAAACACTTAGTTGAATATTAACTTTATATAAAATTGAATATTAACTATATATAAAATTGATAATTCAATCCTATAAATTTTGTCGCTACTTAATTAAAATAAATTAATTTTAAGTTACCATTTCTTGACCTACAAAAATTTTGAATTAAGTTAGGGTAGTAATAAAAATTAATTTACAAAGAAGGTGAAATCTTCATAGGAGTTAAACCAGATATAATAATTCTCATGTCAGTTAAATTTTTAACATGGGGGTTTGAATACATACATATTAAATTATTTAATTATTTAACCAATCAAAGACGGCATCAAAAGTAATATACCATTCCGAAAGATAAAATATTACTTTATGTTGAGATTTATTACTTAAATTAAGAAATTTAAATATTTGCAAAGTTTACCATTAAAACGACTAATCTTCCTCCTATCTGACCTGAAGACTATATAGGGTTTAGATTAAATATAGGCTGCATTTTTTATATATGCAAGCTCTATAATTAATTATATCTTAAGCAACAAAAATCACTTAAGAAAACTTTTGATTTTGGGTGAGGCTTTATTTTCAAGAAATTTCTAAGTTTATGTTTCCACGATTGATAATTAGGGGTAAGTTATTATTTATTTGAAGTAATAAATCTTACAACTTGATTATAAATAAAGTTGTTCAAAAATATGACTGGTATGCATAATATCATAAGACTAATGCAAATGTATTTTTACCATTTAAAATCTAATCATTTTAAAGATGAACACATTTAAATTTTTTTTTTGTGGTTACCGTTTAGTGTCTAGTAGACCATATTCGATTGTGTAACAGGATATGCATGTCCTTGATAATGACTCCTTAGAAAATTTATTTATAAGGCCAACTAAAATACAATGACAGACTCATTCTATAAGGCGGTTGTCCTCACAGTACATATCACCCATTTTCGTGCAATAAGTGAGAGTCTGAAAGATAATAAATAGGAATAATTATTATGTGCATGCCTATGGTGATGTTTTTATGATTATTTTTAAATCGAGATGAGGCTTCTACTTGATTTTATTTAATGACAATTTAATTATTTTAAATTCATGATGTTTCTAAGGTTGTGAATGAAATATATTATGTAAGCTTTATTTTTGGTTATGAGTTTCATTTGATCTGTGATAATTTAAGTTGAAGTTGTTTGGCTTGGGTATAAATTTAGTCTTTATTTCTAGTCTACCGATAAATCGATGAAAAACAAGCAAACAAAGCACTGAACTAAAATGGGGCAGAGCTATTGAGCAAAAGTACATGACACAGAATAAATTTGTGTCACTCGTAGACCTATTTTAAACTCATCAATCGACATCACCTGAAATATTGTTGTTGTTTTAGTTCAAGTTTAACTTTTGGCTTTCATCTTCATCCTCTTGTGGATACTCCAAATGTTGACAGTCGATCGGCCAAAACACACCTCACACTAGAAAGAAAAAAAAACTACAGGAAATAAACCATATGTTCCTACAAGAACATGACTGTTTTAACTACCGCAGTCTTGCAAATAAGTTTTTAACATGGGGGTTTGAATACATACATATTAAATGATTTAATTATTTAACCAATCAAAGATGGCATCAAAAGTAATATACCATCTAGAAAGATAAAATATTACTTTATTTTGAGATTTATTACTTAAATTAAGAAATTTAAATATTTGCAAAGTTTACCATTAAAACGACTAAACTTTCTCTTATCTGACCTGAAGACTATATAGGGTTTAGATTAAATATAGGCTGCATTTTTTATATATGCAAGCTCTATAATTAATTATATCTTAAGCAACAAAAATCACTTAAGAAAACTTTTTATTTTGGGTGAGGCTTTATCTTCAAGAAATTTCTAAGTTAATGTTTCTACGATTGATAATTAGGGGTCAGTTATTATTTATTTGAAGTAATTAATCTTACAACTTGATTATAAATAAAGTTGTTCAAAAATATGACTGGTATGCATAATATCATAAGACTAATGCAAATGTATTTTTACCATTTAAAATCTAATCATTTTAAAGATGAACACATTTAAATTTTTTTTTTGTGGTTACCGTTTAGTGTCTAGTAGACCATATTCGATTGTGTAACAGGATATGCATGTCCTTGATAATGACTGCTTAGAAAATTTATTTATAAGGCCAACTAAAATACAGTGACAGACTCATTCTATAAGGCAGTTGTCCTCACAATACATATCACCCATTTTAGTGCAATGAGTAAGAGCCTGAAAGATAATAAATAGGAATAATTATTATGTGCATGCCTATGGTGATGTTTTTATGATTATTTTTAAATCGAGATGAGGCTTCTACTTGATTTTATTTAATGACAATTTAATTATTTTAAATTCATGATGTTTCTAAGGTTGTGAATGAAATATATTATGTAAGCTTTATTTTTGGTTATGAGTTTCATTTGATCTGTGATAATTTAAGTTGAAGTTGTTTGGCTTGGGTATAAATTTAGTCTTTATTTCTAGTCTACCGATAAATCGATGAAAAACAAGCAAACAAAGCACTGAACTAAAATGGGGCAGAGCTATTGAGCAAAAGTACATGACACAGAATAAATTTGTGTCACTCGTAGACCTATTTTAAACTCATCAATCGACATCACCTGAAATATTGTTGTCGGTTTAGTTCAAGTTTAACTTTTCGCTTTCATCTTCATCCTCTTGTGGATACTCCGGATGTTGACAGTTGATCGACCAAAACACACCTCACACTAGAAAGAAAAAGAAACTACAGGAAATAAGCCATATGTTCCTACAAGAACATGACTGTTTTAACTACCGCAATTTTACAAAAAAAAGTTAGCTCACCCTAAGCTTAATATAGCAACCTAGGAACATGTAAAGAAAATCTACTTCAATCCAGTGCAACAGAGAATTGTCTACCTGCCCTAGCAAGTGTCTAGTAAGCAAACAAAGCAGTCAAATCATAAATCATATCTACTCATATTGCATCTGCAAAGTTAGTGCCTTATGATAACTAAAGGTGGATGAATTGTGAAGTGAGAAGGTTGATTAAGTTTTATTTTAAGATGGCTTCGGTAAACATGCCCATGACCTTCCGTCGTCTTGAGGTTGTTGGTTTTGGATCGACTTAGTCAGGAGAGGTAGTAAACATATTATTACTAGAAGTAAGATTGTAAATTTAGCTCAAAGATTGTTAACCTCTCAAAAATTAATTCAATTTTGTCTTAGATCGAGATAGGATCAAAATAAACGAGTTAAGCTATGAGCTAAAATTTTAGATCTAATTTTTTTTTAGTTGAACCCCAACTCAACTTGAAATCTGATCATTAATAGCCCTAGTGATGTTATGGCTATGAATTTAGTGAATTTAGCTAAAAAATGTTTAATTTCTCGAAAATTGATTCAAATTTTAGCTCAAAATGAAATAAATGATCTAGGCTATGAGCCAAAATTTTGGATCATTTTTTTTTTAGCCGAGCTCAGCTTGACACGAAATCAAATCGTTAACAACCCTAATCGGATGATTCTTGTCAACAATCATGGATTGCATCGTCCAAGAAATCTTTATAAACCTGAACGTTAATTATTATTGCTCCAGTTGAGTTCATTTTTATTTGTTCATTAGGGATTTACTTTAGGTTTTAGTGACACTCGGATTTTTTGAATTTGTGACTTTTAAATTATGTAACTTTTATTTGACTTTTAATCAGTTTAATTTTAAATAGAATTTTCTTTTAATTAATTTAATTTTAAAAGGTTTTTCTTCTGATTAATTTGATTTTAAGACGTCCCTAATCAAGATCTCATGGTACCGTTATCTCATGGTCTCGTCATCCCATGGTCTTTAATTTTTGTGGTCTTCTTGCTTACAAATAACCTAAGGAATCCTTCTTGTTAGCAACTATGAGTTATCTCTTTCAAGGATTTCTCGAAAATCAGGGTTTATTCATTAAGGTTTAAATTTAAGTTTTAATGAATATTATGGCGTACTTTAAGTTTTAGTGAATTATGGGTTTTGTGAATTTTATTTGATTTTCATTTTGGGTTTGCTTTTTATGATTTTTAAGATTTTAGATATTTTAAATTAAGTGGGTTCAACTTTTCTTAAGATTTTCTTAATGGATGTTATTTTAGTTGAACTTAAATGATCTACCTCAGAGTTTTCATAAGGATGTTGGAATGAATTATAAACGACATCCAAAATTCTCTAGTAGTTTTAATGTCCAGTTGAATTTTTAATGAATTATCACATGTGCTCGATGAGTTAATTATTTAATTGAAGTTCAAAATTTACTTGATGAAGAATATTTTTGAATACTTTGGGTCTTATTTGCATGTTTGATTCATTGGTGAAGATCTCATTTGATTTGAAATTTCTTTGAAAAAGTTAGTTGAGTTTTGGTTCATAAGTGAGTATTTGTATATTTCATATTTTTGACTTACAACTTTATTTTGAAATGAAATTTATTTATTATGTTTTAATATTTGTTAATGGATGTTTAGTAAACAATTTTAATTTTTAGTTATTTAAGTTCAAGCTTTTTAAATTTTAATTTTTTAAAGTTTAAATTCAAGGTTTAAAGGTGGGGGAATATATTTGTGATTTTGTAAATTTTGCAAATGCAGCTATTTATACTTTCTAATTGTTTAATTTTATAAACATTTGTTATTTAATTTTTTTTTATATTTTCTTGGAAAGATCTCACCGATGTGAAGTTTGACGTCGTCCATTTCATCTGCTCCAAGATACCTTCACAACCACTCAATACCCTGACGACCACGATCGAATTTATCTCGCAAAAACTCACAGTGAATTTTGTTTGAGAAGAGTTCAATATAAAATCACATAAATATTTATGCGATTATGCATAGTGATAAACATGCAAATGACTGAGTGTGTTGAATATGCATTTCACTGAATTCCAACGTATTTACATGACTAACACCTATGCTTTTGATTTTTATATTTCTATCATTTAAATCTTTCATGTCACATAAAAAACACCACAATTTTAATTTTTCAATCTTTTTTGTCAACTGAAATTCATCTTTTCATGCATAAGCAAGGTGGCATGAATGTAAAAATTGAAGTTTAGATGTTAAATATTTAGATAGATAAGAGTTAAGTGGTATGGAAGTTTTCACAAGAGAAACCAAAATCCACACATATTATATACATTTGTTTTAAAGATGAACAAGCCCTCAAAGTTTTTCGATTTCTCACAAACAAACACATAAAATCACGAAAACGAAACACCAAGGTTTTCCGAATTTTCCACAAATGAAACTATTGAAGTTTCACATTTTCCCAGAAGCATAGTTGTCTATGTTTCATATTTTCATAATTAAAACCACCAAACTTTTCAAATTTTACACAATCAAAAAGACCAAAACTTCATATTTTTACAATTGAAACCGTAAAACTTTTCACACTTTTTACAAACAAAATCACGTAGACTTCATATTTTCACAATTGAAAACATAAAACTTTTCAAACTTTCAAAAAAAAAAAAGAAATTAAAATTTTTGGCTTTTTCAAACAAAAGCCCAAAATTTTAATTTTTTCGTAAGCAAAGCCATTGGTGTCCAAAAGCTTCCCAACAAAATCCTTCAAGTTTCAAAATTTTCCACAAAACAAACACGTAAAGATTTCTGGATTTCACAAAAGAAAACAAATGTTTCAGATTTGTATGAAATGAGTCACATAAATGTTTCGGATTTGACAAACGAAAATGTTTGAACATAATATTTTTACAAAATGAATCACATAAAAGTTTCCGTACTCCACAAACCAAAACCGTAATGATTTCTTATTTTTCAAAATGAGATTTATAAAGTTTCCAAACTTCTAAAAAACAAACCTTCAACAGTTTAATATTCACCCAAACTAAACTAATGTAGTTTTCCAAATGTTCACAAAATAAAATTGCAACAGTCACATATTTTTCAAAATGTGACTTGCGAAATTTCGAAATTCTCATAAAACGAACCTGCAACGGTTTCATATTTTCTAAAACAAAACTTTTGAAGTTTCTCAAATTTTCACAAAATAAAATTCTAATGATTTCATGTTTTCTAAAATGAGATTTTTAAATTCTCACAAATCAAAGTTGTAGCGATTTTATATTTTCCAAAATGAGATTTACAAAATTTACGAATTTCACAAACCGAAGTCATAAATCATTTAAGATTTTTCATAAACGAAGAGTCGATGTTTCACATTTTCACAAATGAAAGCAATTGAACTTCAGATTTTTATAGATGAACACGATTACTCTTTTTTAGATTTTCCAAATGAAAATGATCAAGTCTTCATATTTTCACAAAAGAAGACAATCAAACATTTTGATTTTCTTTTCACAAATAATAAAACATTAAAGTTTCTGGTTGGCCAACTATGCATGAAAACAACCAGTTCATATTTGTTTCACACAAATCACTTGTAAAAATCATTTCACATGAATCACATATAAGAACAAAGTCGCATAAATCACATATGAAACCCCAATTCTGATGAAAAATAACTTTAATTCCACTAGCCATATATACAAAAAACCACTACCTATGAAAGCCATCATGCATGGGGCACACATCATAAATAACATGAATAAAATCTTCTCATAATGATGAATCTTACATAGAAATGAAACTTCATATATTCCATGGAACCTCCTCATATAGGCAAAGTCACACCTTAAATTTCTTTAAGGTGTTTTAACAACTAAATAACATGCAAGAACACAAAGAAGATCATAGATTAAGTTAAACCCTTTTCTTTTTAAGTCAACAAAGCCTATACATAGAAAAGCCATAGGAAACTTCCTCATAAGCAATGATTAAATAGAGTTAAACTCCTCGTGTGAACAATTATGAATCAATAGATTCAAAAGAGGAATAAATATTCATTATAACCAGCATATACAGGCCAATCAACATACATCTCACATGACAACTTTCAATTTTATTTTCAAGTATGATAACATTCATGTGCAAAATGCTTTTTTATTACCACCAATTTCTATACTTGTATATTAGGACGGTCTTCTTGCATGGAGCCATGTCCAACAAGGAGGAACTGTAATAATTTAAACTAACATATTTTATGCAGGGGTGCATAGCTCTCTTCCTACTTGGCATGGTTCACTACATTGTATGTAGATAAATTGATGTTAACCTCATTGCAAGTTGAGTTTTTTTTTGTACTTTACTATGTATTTTCTTTTAAAGTCCTTAGAATTGAGTTTGTATACAAAATAAGTCACGAGATATGTGTTCTGAGATGTTTGATGTGTGGAACCATGTGGTGAGGACCATGAGTAGTGACTCGTGTCTCGTACCTAAATTTTGAATTGATATTGATGTATAACATTATGATTAGACATGTATATGTGATAAGTGTTGTCTTTTTTTATTTTTATGGGATATGTTGTCGGCTGAGTGACGCCCGACCTGTTTATTTCTTAGCTCATTTGGAGTGCTTATTTTCATGTTGAGTGTTGTCATATTTGCTTTCTTAGATTGTAATTTATTTGAGAGCTCATTAAATATAACTTTGGCTCTTTAGAAATAAAAATATATTTTTTCTACAAAATCTTAATAATACATGATTAAGATTAATCAAAATTTAGGATTAAAATATCGCAACTTTTAAAACTTGTACTTACTTTTCTGCATTGTTAGACATATTTTAAAATAGGTTTGCATGCATGGCTATCACCTAAATCATATTTAATAGGGCCTCCATATTAAGGCTTGAATATATAATTGCATAATTTTGTACGTCCTGAAGAGGAGCTCTCGTACTTGTTCAACCAACTGGCCAATCATAATATTTTTACTTAGGTGACTGTTTAGAGCGCCTAAGGTGTTAGAGGATCCCCGACCCATGTGGTGTGTAAGTCTTTGCAAGGTGATGTCAACTTTGTAGTCACGCCCTCTTTTCTCTTCATTATAGAGGCATCCTTGTTGCTTACTAAGCAGGTGTAAGTTCTGATTTAGTGAGTTTCATCTATAGACTTTAGAAGTTTCTATGCTCTAAATTTAGGGCTACCAGGATTCCTTAGCCAACATAATTTATGGATTGGTGACAAGGGATCTCTGGTAGGTTGGGTCGACTACCTTCATGACGCTATAGACTTAGGGTCTTAATAGCTGGGGATGATAGATTCATGGAATCCTGTCCTGACTCTCTATATTTATGCTCTAAATTTAGGGCTACCAGGATTCCTTAGCCGACATAATTTATGGATTGGTGACAAGGGATCTCTGGCAGGTTCGGTCGACTACCTTCATGACGCTGTAGACTTAGGGTCTTAATAGCTGGGGATGACGGATTCATGGAATCCTGTCCTGACTCTCTATATTTGATTTTAATTTTTTACCTTTCATTGATTAACCCATTCGAGCTCGTTCGATCATTTGATAACTCATTGATGTTGCTCGTTGGCCCTGATTGTTGATTGGTCATCGCCTATTTAAGATACGACGATTCACTCTTTGCCCTTATGGCTCGGTAGGCTTTGAAGCATAGAGATGTGCCTTATGAGATGACTCACTTATTTTCCAGTCCTCATTTGCTGACAGAGAGCCATCCATTCAAGGATGTGAGAGATGATTCACCCTCACCTTTTTGGCTTGGTTTAGGTTCTGGAAGCATTGAGATGTTCTTAGTTGAGATAACCACATTCTTTTAATATGCCTATTTCATTAGTTATCACAAATTGTAAGCATTATTTTTATTATCGAGAGTTTTCTTGGGTATATTCCAAGATGTAATTAAGCAATGGGATACATTACTTTAGAAGTTATTGACCCCAGAACAAAATTTATATTTTGGTTCTTTGTTTATATGAGTTGTTTACATCGGAGGTTTTTTCGTGGACAAGTTTTCGAGGTGTTTTAATTCAATCTTGTTTTTGACATATACTCTTGATTTATCACATGAGGATAATGTTATGTGAGTTCTCCATGTTCTTTTAAACTCAATTTGTTTGCCTGATTTCATCTTATTTTCTTTCTTTCCAATACCTCATCTTCTCTGAATTATTTTGATGATCCAAGAAAGAGAGTTATGTGGAAATGATAACGATAAGACGATAATTAGATAAGATGGCTACTCCGAGTTCAAAAATAACCAAGAACAAATTGGGTGATGGTTGTACTCTTCTTTTGATAAATTGTTGTTAACTAGCTCCAATAACTCAACTAGAGTCTTTGATCAATGTAATCTCAGCTTGTAACAGAAAGAACCTTCTTTTAATCCTTGTGTGAGGACCTCATAAGTGACCATGGCTTCCAAGTCCCGAACCTCTAACATTTTCTTCTAAAAAGGAGTGACGAAGGTGCACAGGGTCTCACTCTGTCCTTGACAAAGTTGCAGACGAGCATGCAAGTTCTTCTGAAGTTTTTGTGAACTTGAAAACTATGAAATGAATATTTGTTTGAATCTATGAATGACCTGATCATTCATGCCAATGGTTTGCTGAACCACCTAAGAGCCAAGTCCCTCATCATGGTGATGAAGAGTCAACAGTTCAATACTTCAATATTTATCTTGCGAAGACATATAGTCGACTCAAAGGATGTGGTGTGATCCGTTAGGTATGCCTGTCTATTATAATATTTAAGTGTCAAAATCTTGAATAGTTCTTGTGGCTTGACATTAGAGATCTGTCCAGAGAATTATTCTTTGGTTGGCATGGTGCGTCAGTATGTCCAACTCAATGTAAATTGATCGATTTAGACCGATCACTATCATGATATAGGTTTTAATCCTCCCTTTATAAGACTAGGAGGACTCTTGTGCTGTTAGGTGCCAGTGCATCCTATCGGTTTTGCTGATCTTGCTTTCATTTTAGCACACCTCTGATCATTTCTAACATCTTGTCATTCAACTCTTGGATTTGTTGGGCTACAAATTCTTTGGTGCACTCTATGGTGTCTTAAGTCTTTGTATTATGAGGTTCTTCTCCTTGCATGACTCCTCTTCTTGTTAGTGACATGATTCACATTCATTGCACCTTTCACTATGTTGAATCCAAGATTATTTGTGAATCACACCTAAGGAATATAACATAAATAAGAGGGAGAGAGAGGGAGGAGGGAGGGTGGGAGGGAGGAGAAGAACAATATTGAATGGTGCTCAATAATATCTCTTCAAAAAATGTTTTCCCTGATTATAAAGGAGAAATTACAATAATAATATTACATTTATCCTCATTTGGAAAGGGTCTGTAATAAGGTATTTATGGTATTTTGCAAGTGTGAGCTTATTGTGCAGCTACCTTCTGAATCGGCCGACTAAGCTTAGTTGATTTTGAATCGATGAGGATAACTCAATCGATTGAGCTTGGTCAGTACATTTCGGTTAGCTGATCCAATCTAGTTGACTATCTTCGATCCCTATCGAGGAGTCTTTTGGTCCCCATGAGATAATCAGAGAAACTTTGCGAAACTTTGGATCGGCTCAACTGGGGGGATAGACTATCACATCAAACTAATTTTCCTGCAGTGGATGGCTCCGACGTTCTCTCTTCTTGTTTCCAGTCGGATGGTTCATGCTTGGATCACCTAATCATTTTTTTGTCTGCCTTGTGACTCGGTCGACTATGGCCTAGTTGGCTTGGCTCGCATAACTTTGCTCATTCGGTCGGGTGAGCCTCATGATCTCTTGGGAGTGGGCTTGCTTCCGTTGTACTTCTCTCTTCTAAACTTTTAGATCTCTTTAAGATTAGCGCAAACACCTTTTTGTTGTGTAAGAGGAAAGAAAAGGAAAGAGTATTTGTGAGATTCTCGTTTCCAAATCACGAAGAGAAGAAAAATAAAGAAATTCTGATCTTACAAGATATGAGGTAAAAAATTATGGGTTCACAACCTAATGGCTCAAATTTTATATTCAAGATAGCTTTGCTTGTGCTTGAAAAGGCCTGAATCCATCTTTTGTTGCCAGCATATATGCCTTTTGAAGCAAAGCTATCTTTTAACGTCATTTCCTTAAATCCATGCTTGAGAAGAGAGTAAGCTCTTCTCCAGCAGCTAATAAATAGGTGTTAAGACCTTCACACTCATCATTAATCTTGATCCCATATCAGTTGTGCCTAACCAACAGCTTTCAATTTGGTGATAGCAATTAATAATCAGTCTTTGTATGTTTAATTATACAGGGATTCCTAATGCATGGATGATGTTAGTGCCATGTGTCTCTATTTCCAGTTGACTTTAAATTATTAAATGCCCTGCAATTTCTTCTGCTAGTGGTGCTCACATGAGAAAAAATCTACAAGATTTCAGCTCGATATGAGAGGAAATAATAAAACAAATTTTTGCATACCTTTCCCTATACTTTCCGCTCCTTTGGTCAGCATGTCAAAAGATGGTTTCATTACAGCCTTCTTTTAACTCCCTTCCTCAACAAACTTTCCCTGACAAAGACTCAAAAAGTTATGCTCCATATTTCTTATTGTATGATATCAGTTGCTTCAGTTCCAAAAATCTACACAGTTATAAGCTATCAAATTTGTGAAAGCAAATTAAAATACATTTATGAGGGTCAAATCTGATAACTAGAGCCATCCATGTAATAATTGAGCCTTTAAAGACACCGTCGTTACAAATGATGCTCTCGGAGTCTTATTTTGTTTAAAATTTATCTTCTACTAGGCCTTCATTCCCTTGAATTATAATTCTTGAACACCATGAATTCAAAATTTATCTTCATCTATTAACATTTATTAGAGAAATCTCAATTAGGAGAGCGAGTGTCCGCTCAGGCAGAACCTGGTTTCACCCCTGTTTCTATATATTTCATTCCTCATTGATTTATATGATTTTGAACACCATGAAAAAAAAATCAAGATAAAAAAATAAATAAATAATGCGTACAACTTTATCAGATAATGATTTGTGGATGCTTCAAACCAGATCTGAGACACATAGATGTTAATGGTTCCCAAATCCTTTGTCCTAATCGCTGAGTCATAAATTGATTAGGTGGAATTCTTTACGAACTTCATTGGCCTGATTGTTAGAGTTGCCAACTGACTTTGGCAGAATTGCTCGTCTAATGGGATAGTCGGACAACTGCACTGCACACCAAGTGCCAGACTGGTATTTTCCCATGGCTTGTATTGTTCCACCATCTCAAAGTGCATACTTTAGATGCATTCAATGCTAAGCAAACTTCTATATATTCAAGAACTTCATGATCATGGAGACAGCGTCATTGTTCGTTCATCTTAGTATTAATGACTTGATTGTTTTAAAAATAGCATAGAAATTACTTGTGCCTTGGTATAATGCTACTTAACCTTTTAATTTCCAATGAAATGCCAATTGTCAAACTACGAGGCGCCTTAGTGTAACGTCACATTTAAGATAATATCATGATCTTTTCTAATTACTAACAGTATAGATTGCATTTTTTAAAATATTTTTTTTATTAAGTTACTAATTTAAAATTAAGGCAAATATACATTTTGATACAACTTGATTCATAGCTAACTCTGACCCTATTCACAACTAATTCAGCCTCAACTACTTTACAATTCTTATTCATCAACTTTTACTATCTTATTATTACCGGGGGTGTTACAATATCATTCTATCCACTGGGGCCGTTACTGTTCTGTATGTGATGTGAGATGCACATTACTGCCACACATCATTATATATACCTCAACTACTTTACAATTCTTATTCATCAACTTTTGCTATCTTATTATTACCAGGGGTGTTACAATATCATTCTATCCAATGGGGGCGTTATTGTTCTGTATTTGATGTGAGATACACATTACTGCCACACATCATTATATATATCTGTAAATATATTTTTATGTTTATACTCAATCATTGTATATTATCTATTGATTATTTATGTTTATACTCAATCATTGTATATTATCTATTAATTATATATTATCTATTGATTATCATATTTTCATTTAGTTCCAATAAATTAAGATCAGTTTTTATACAATAAGCCCAAGACTTTCAAGGCCTACCTCTACCTTTCTTAACCTAAGTCAAGTCTAACACATTTACTCTCCTAACCGGATCATCAGATGATCTATATCAGATGGTCTATGTTCAATGTAACCCAACTATTTAAGACAACTCTCCCTAATTTTGTTCGCCACTGGACTAAACATTTACTCTCCTAATCGGATCATCAGATGGTCTATGTTCAATGTAACCCAACTATTTAAGACAACTCTCCCTAATTTTGTTCGCCACTGGACTAACACCAACCCTATCACGAATATATTCATTTCACATTTTGTCTTTAAGAGTGGAGCCACTCATCCACCTAAGCATTATCATCTCGACAAAACTTACCTTTGTTTTATGCTTGTCTTTTAAAGCCCAACATTCTGCGCCATAGAGCATTGTCATCTCATAAAATTTTTCTTTCAGCCTAGGGGGTACTTCTTTATCACACAATAGTATCACACAATAGGCTCGAGCTCGAAACATTCCTCCACTTTAACCAACCAACTTGAATTCTATTGATAACATCCTCATATATATCACCATCATTTTGAACAATAGACCAGAGATATCTAAAGCCTTCACACCTTTTAATGATTTGATCGCCCATAGTTACAACTCTACCACTAGGGCTACTACTACTAAATATACATTCCATGTATTCAATTTTAGTTCAACTAAAATGGTAGACTACAATGTAGACCTTCATAATTCAAGTTTTCCAAAACTATTTCCTAGTCTTATGCACAAAAAGGATATCATCAACGAAAAACATACACAAAGATACATCCTCTTATAAATGTCCTGTGAGATAATCCATAACTAGAGTAAAAAGACACATGCTTAAAGCTGATCTTTGATGTAATCCAACAAAAATAGGAAAATATTTGGTCAATCCTGTTCGAACACAATTAATAGCTCTAATATACATATCTTTAATAACTTGAATAGAAGTCGTATCAACACCTTTCTTCTCTAGAACTCTCTAGAGGATTTCTCTTGGAAACTTATCATAAGATTTTTCTACATCAATAAAATTCATATGTTGATACTCCTTATTCTCACTATAATTCTCCATGAACCTCTAAATAATTGTATAACTTCCATAATAGACCTGCCCTACATAAATCCAAATTGATTACTAGAGATCTTTGTAACACATCTTAACCAATGATTAATTTCCCTCTTCCATAAATTTAAAGCATTACACATCAACTTAATTCCTTTATAATTTGCATACTCTTGTGCATCCTCTTTATTCTTGTCGGCACTAAAAAGTTGGGATATTAATTTGAAAAAAATAGTATTTTGAATTTTGAGAATACAAGACCAGACTGATCTCATATTCCCAGTAGTTTAAATAAACGAGTCTATTACCGCAAATAATGTGATGTATCCATCCCAAAGGATAAACACACTACTTACTGGTAAGACTTGATTAAATAAACTAAAATTGTATGCACTCATTTAAGTCTGCGAAACCATTTTTATTATAAGCAGACTTTATTATAAGCAATTTTTATTATAAGCAGACAAGTTCCCCTATTTAATATTAAAAATTAAATAGGGTTTATATTAAGGTGGGTTCAGAAAAGCTTCCTATAAAGGAAAGCTCCTATAGTTAATTACATCCTAGATAACTAATGTCAAATGACCAAAGTCAACTAAGAAAACTTTTGATAAAAATCAGGAAAATATTATCTTCAAGGAGTTCCAAGGAATATGACTTTTCAACGAGATTGGACAAAAGAGATGTGAAAGGGGAATGACTCAAATTTGGAACATTTTATTTTAGAATCCAAAGAAAAAAGAACTAGGGGGTGTCATAGATCATGAGGAGAATCTCGATAACTTCCCAAATTGTCCTATTATTTGGCTTCATTTTTGGAGAATAGAACTGTTGAATATTTCATCCTGCCAATTTTAATGAGGGCTTATATTCATGTGAAACGGTCACACAAATAGCTTGGAAGATGTGATGATTTAAGTCATGACAAACGACAACCTCAGAATCCTAAGACGAGTTAGGGCTTATATTGTATAGCAAAACCATACAAAGGCCTGAAGATAAGTTAAGGATTTATGTTGCATAAGCAAACAACCTCAAAGTCCTATGGATTGTTGTTTAATTCTAAGGACTACTTTAGCTGGTGTAGACATGTTTTGCAGTTGAAGATTTGTACTGCCCATGATGCTAGCTCCAAGCTTCACATCTTGGCGAGTTTATGTTTTATAATGTGTCAAATCCTGAAGTCAAATTAAATGTTTCCTAAAGTTATAGTCGTTTAAATATTATGGGGGATGTTAAATTTGATTAGAGCGACACCGGTTAAGATCCTACAGTTCCCTAGTTCTGGCACCACTATTTTCTTTCGGATCACTTAGTCCAAATGAATTTACTAAACTCAACTCAACGAGTTCCATACTTTCATTTAGATCATGGGAAATCTCGTTAGCAACCCTAGGTTACCTTCTCCTAGGGATTCTTGATCATCCAACAGAGACGTTTTAGTTTTGTTGTGATTTTTTGTTTTATTTTGTTTATGATTAAATTTTGAGTTGTCTTATATTTTGAACGTTGTGACAATGAGTTTAATCTTGTTTGATCTTATTTTTTGTTTCAATTTGGTGACTATCCTAAAGGTTTTGGTTTTGTCATCTAGGGTGACATCGTTGTTTAACATGCAAGTTCACGAACATAAAACAATAGGTGAAAGTAAATTGCAATGCAATAACAAAGCGTACCTGTCGATTCTTCTCGTTCCTCCACCTGAAAGTTTAGTACATGGAAAGCATATATATATATGATTTTACAGGAATCAAAACATGCTTATAGTAAAGTTAGAGAATACAGTTTGAGGTGTGTTTACCAGACCCTATATCATGCCTTGGTGGGTCCAAATTTTTAGGATGATTTCATTAAGAAAATCATAATAAGTCCAGATGTCCTTCAAGATTTCCAGAGGATCACGAAGAAGCCTTGGGTAGCACCCTCGACATTTCATAATTCTTTGAATCATCTCGAGTTCAAGTTCATTTTGGTCTTATTATGTTTGTTATATGATTCATCCGGTTCATACCCATATGCTCAGTGAACTTTAATATTTTGGTTATCCCTTTAAGTGGGGTAATTGTTACTTGATGTCTCACTTATAAGTTATATAGGTAAAGATCCTTAATGATAACTCAACTTAATTAAGGAATTTAGTCAATTTTATCCTTAAGAATGGACTTATAGTGTTTTTTTTTTTAAAAAATTAAATTAATTATAATTATGTGTTATTTTCTAAATCTCATTAAACAAAATTTTGATTAAGTCTGATTCACTACTAAGCCCTTAAAGCCGAATGGGTAGATTTATAATTTTAGAAAAGGATTTAAATGTTTATACCTTTAATCTTTATCACGAATCATAAATCGTTTCAAAACCATTAATTGGGGATTAAAATCAATGAGTTATGATTTTTCAAAATCAAACCCCTCACCTTAATATTCCCCTATTTAAATATTCTTCCGAGTTTCATTAATTTTTGAAAAATTACACATTTATCCTTTTTAAGGCCAAAATGAGCTTGGTTGCTACCACTTATCTCTTTTATGTTTCAATCATTAAGACATATTATTTAAGATTATTAATTACCCAATTACCCTTTGATTAATCCTAAAATTTAATTAAGACTTAAATTCCAAAGTTACCCTTTTGCTCCTAAGGCCTTATCACACCATAATTCATTAAATCAAACTCAAATGACTTTAGAAATTTATGATACCCCACTCATGGGTTAATTAAAACATTAGAGGAGAAAATATGATTTTTCTGAATTTGTTTAATTTTACAATTATTTCTACTGTAAAAATAGATATTTTCAATGAAAATTTAATAACTCAACCAAAACAAAACCTCTATTTTTAAGAAAATTATTGGAGGTTCACCTAGATTAGCGCCTAGGTTAGAGGACCACTTGGACCAATTTTCATGATTTTAGAGGTCTAATATAATTATTATAATTATTTGTTTGTTTTGAGCATTAATTAAATATAAAATATTATTTAAGTGAAAAATTAAGTTTTATATTTTTATTAAATCCCTCTAAGTCCAAGAAACCCAAAGAAACAAATTTTAGATTTTTGTGATTTATATTTTATTTATTGAAATTATTTTTAATGAAAAATTAGAGAAAATTCACTTTTAAGTCTTTAGAAATTAATATTTTGGCTTAGGAAATTAGGAACATTAGTTTAATTGGTCCCAAGTAATCAGAAACTCAAATGTGACATTTTAGTGTGTTATTATAATTTTGCAAATTTTATGATTTTCAATTAATTTTTAAAATATTTAAGTGCTTAAAATTGACTAAAAAATGAAGTATTTATTTTATTTCCAATTTTATTTTTCTTAGGTTCCTCTTGTTATAAGGAGTTCCCAAAACCAATTTGGTGATTTTTTTTTTGAGTTGTAATTTAATTATTATAATTATTTTAATGCAAAAAATGTTATTTAATTTAATTAATCCATTTTAGTGGTCAAATTACCTCTAATTAAATTGAAATTTTTATAGGCAACTTCCTAACATTAAATTACAGTGAAAATGATTTTTATGTCATTTACATTTATAATTATTCCAAATTAATTTTTATTCATTTTTAAGAGTTGGAGAAAATTAAGAATATTTTTAATGGGTTAAACCAAGTTTATATTTTTTCTAGAGTCCTTTGACCACAGTGAATCTAACAAAATAAATTTTGTATTTTTTTTTATCAATATTTTATTTATTATAATTTTTATACTAAAACAGAGATCATTAACTCAAAAATTAGATATCTTTAGTTAGAGATGCCCCCTGACCTTGGAAAAATCAGGGGAGATACCTAAAAATAGAGACATCAAAAGCCTTATGGTCCCATGCCATGGTGAAATGTCAAGGTGAGTGGAGAATCAAAAAACTAAATAGAGAATCAAAAGACTAAATAGTGTATTTAATTAATTAAAAATTACACATGCATCAAATAAATTTGAAATTATTTATACATTGTTGTCCTCTATTCACTGAGCAAGATTATATTTTTATTTTATTTTTATAATTTTTTTACACA